>NW_027252955.1:322500-622500 GCF_044704955.1 Pristiophorus japonicus | reverse complement strand
CGACAGGCAGTGTGTGTGGAACAGGCAGTGTGTGTGGAACAGGCAGTGAGTGTGACAGCTAATGTGTGTGGGACAGGCAGTGTGTGTAGAACAGGCAATGTGTGTAGAACAAGCAGTGAGTGTGACAGGCAGTGTGTGTGGCAGGCAGTGCGTGTGGAACAGGCAGTGTGTGTGACAGGTAGTGTGTGTGGGGCAGGAAGTTTGTGTGAGGCAGGCAATGTGTGTGGGACTGGCAGTGTGTGTAGGACAGGCTGTGTGTGTCGAACAGGCAGTGTGTGTGGAACAGGCAGTGAGTGTGACAGGTCGTGTGTGTGGGACAGGCAGTGTGTGTGGGACAGGCAGTGTGTGTGGGACAGGCAGTGTGTGTGGGACAGGTAGTGTGTGAGGAACAGGCAATTAGTGTGACAGGTAGTGTGTGTGGGGCAGGCAGTGTGTGTGGGACAGGAAGTGTGTGTGGGACAAGCAGTTTGTGTGGGACAGGCAGTGTGTGTGGAACAGGCAGTGTGTGTGGGACAGGCAGTGTGTGTGGGACAGACAGTGTGTGTGGAACAGGTAGTGTGTGGGACAGGCAGTGTGTGGGACAGACAGTGTGTGTGGTACAGGCAGTGTGTGTGGGACAGGCAGTGTGTGAGGGACAGGCAGCGTGTGGGACAGGCAGTGTGTGTGGAACAGGCAATTTATGTGCGACAGGCAGTGTGTGTGGAACAGGCAGTGAGTGTGACAGGTAATGTGTGTGGGACAAGCAGTGTGTGTAGAACAGGCAGTGAGTGTGACAGGCAGTGTGTGTGGCAGGCAGTGCGTGTGGAACAGGCAGTGTGTGTGACAGGTTGTGTGCGTGGGGCAGGAAGTTTGTGTGAGGCAGGCAATGTGTGTGGGACTGGCAATGTGTGTGGGACAGGCAAAGTGTGTGGGACAGGCAATGTGTGTGGGGCAGGCATTGTGTGTGGGACAGGCAATGTGTGTGAGACAGGCAATGTGTGTGGGACAGGCAAAGTGTGTGGGACAGGCAGTGTGTGGGACAGGCAGTGTGTGTGGGACAGGCAGTGTGTGTGGGACAGGTAGTGTTTGTGGGAAAGGCAATGTGTGTGGAACAGGCAGTGTGTGTACGACAGGCAGTGTGTGTAGGCCAGGCAGTGAGTATGACAGGTAGTGTGTGTGGGACAGGCAGTTGTGCAGAACAGGCAGTGTGTGTGGGTCAGGCAGTGCGTGTGGAACAGGCAGTGTGTGTGACAGGTAGTGTGTGTGTGGGGCAGGCAGTGTGTGTGGTGCATTCAATTTGTGTGGGTCAGGCAGTGTGTATGCAACAGGCAGTGTGTGGGACAGGCAGTGTGTGTGGGACAGGCAGTGTGTGTGGGACAGGCAGTGTGTGTGGGACAGGCAGTGTGTGCAGAACAGGCAGTGCGTGTGGGTCAGGCAGTGCGTGTGGAACAGGCAGTGTGTGTGACAGGTAGTGTGTGTGTGGGGCAGGCAGTGTGTGTGGTGCATTCAATTTGTGTGGGTGAGGCAGTGTGTATGCAACAGGCAGTGTGTGGGACAGGCAGTGTGTGTGGGACAGGCAGCGTGTGGGACAGGCAGTGCATGTGGAACAGGCAGTGTGTGTGACAGGTAATGTGTTTTGGACAGGCAGTGTGTGTGGGACTGCAGTGTGTGGGACAGGCAGTGAGTGTGAAACAGGCAGTGAATGTGACAGGTAGTGTGTGTGGGACAGGCAGTGTGTGTAGGATAGGTAGTGTGTGTGGAACAGGCAATGTGTGTGGGACAGTCAGTGTGTGGGACAGGCAGTGTGTGTGGGACAGGAAGTGTTTGTGGGAAAGGTAGTGTGTGTGGAACAGGCAGTGTGTGTAGGACAGGCAGTGAGTGTGAGACAGGCAGTGAGTGTGACAGGTAGTGTGTGTGGACCAGGCAGTGTGTGTGGGACAGGTAGTGTGTGTGGGACAGGCAATGTGTGTGGGACAGTCAGTGTGTGGGACAGGCAGTGTGTGTGGGACAGGTAGTGTTTGTGGAAAAGGCAGTGCGTGTGGAACAGGCAATTTATGTGCGACAGGCAGTGTGTGTGTGACAGGCAGTGTGTGTGGAATAGGCAGTGAGTGTGACAGGCAGTGTGTGTAGAACAGGCAGTGAGTGTGACGGGTAGTGTGTGTGGGACAGGCTGTGTGTGCAGAACAGGCTGTGAGTGTGACAGGCATTGCATGTGGGACAGGCAGTGCATGTGGAAAAGGCAGTGTGTGTGGAACAGGCAATTTATGTACGACAGGCAGTGTGTGTGTGACCGGCAGTGTGTGTGGAATAGGCAGTGAGTGTGACAGGCAGTGTGTGTAGAACAGGCAGTGAGTGTGGCAGGCAGTGTGTGTGGCAGGCAGTGCGTGTGAACAGGCAGTGTGGGTGACAGGTAGAGTGTGTGGGGCAGGAAGTGTGTGTGAGGCAGACAATGTGTGTGGGACTGGCAGTGTGTGTAGGACAGGCTGTGTGTGTCGAACAGGCAGTGAGTGTGACAGGTAGTGTGTGTGGGGTAGGCAGTGCGTGTGGAACAGGCAGTGAGTGTGAAACAGGCAGTGAGTTTGACAGGTCGTGTGTGTGGGACAGGCAGTCTGTGTGGGATAGGCAGTGTGTGTGGAACAGGCAGTGTGTGTGGGACAGGCAGTGTGTGTGGGACAGGTAGTGTGTGTGGGACAGGCAATGTGTGTGGGACAGGTAGTGTTTGTGGGAAAGGCAGTGTGTGTGGAACAGGCAGTGTGTGCAGAACAGGCAGTGAGTGTGACAGGCAGTGCGTGTGGAATAGGCAGTGTGTGTGACAGGTAGTGTGTGTGGGGCAGGCAGTGTGTGTGGTGCATTCAATGTGTGTGGGTCAGGCAGTGTGTATGCAACAAGCAGTGTGTGGGACAGGCAGTGTGTGTGGAACAGGCAGTGTGTGTAGTACTGGCAGTGTGTGGGACAGGCAGTGTGTGTGGGACAGGCAGTGTGTGTGGGAAAGGCAGTGTGTGAGGAACCGGTAGTGTGTGGGAGAGGCATTGTGTGTAGGACAGGCAGTGTGTGTGGGACAGGCAGTGTGTGTGGGACAGGCGGTGTGTGTGGGACAGGCGGTGTGTGTGGGACAGGCAATTAGTGTGACAGGTAGTGTGTGTGGGACAGGCAGTGTGTGTGGTACAGGCAGTGTGTGTGGTACAGGCAGTGTGTGTGGGACAGGCAGTGTGTCTGGGACAGGCAGCGTGTGGGACAGGCAGTGTGTGTGGAACAGGCAATTTATGTGCGACAGGCAGTGTGTGTGGAACAGGCAGTGTGTGTGGAACAGGCAGTGAGTGTGACAGCTAATGTGTGTGGGACAGGCAGTGTGTGTAGAACAGGCAATGTGTGTAGAACAAGCAGTGAGTGTGACAGGCAGTGTGTGTGGCAGGCAGTGCGTGTGGAACAGGCAGTGTGTGTGACAGGTAGTGTGTGTGGGGCAGGAAGTTTGTGTGAGGCAGGCAATGTGTGTGGGACTGGCAGTGTGTGTAGGACAGGCTGTGTGTGTCGAACAGGCAGTGTGTGTGGAACAGGCAGTGAGTGTGACAGGTCGTGTGTGTGGGACAGGCAGTGTGTGTGGGACAGGCAGTGTGTGTGGGACAGGCAGTGTGTGTGGGACAGGTAGTGTGTGAGGAACAGGCAATTAGTGTGACAGGTAGTGTGTGTGGGGCAGGCAGTGTGTGTGGGACAGGAAGTGTGTGTGGGACAAGCAGTTTGTGTGGGACAGGCAGTGTGTGTGGAACAGGCAGTGTGTGTGGGACAGGCAGTGTGTGTGGGACAGACAGTGTGTGTGGAACAGGTAGTGTGTGGGACAGGCAGTGTGTGGGACAGACAGTGTGTGTGGTACAGGCAGTGTGTGTGGGACAGGCAGTGTGTGAGGGACAGGCAGCGTGTGGGACAGGCAGTGTGTGTGGAACAGGCAATTTATGTGCGACAGGCAGTGTGTGTGGAACAGGCAGTGAGTGTGACAGGTAATGTGTGTGGGACAAGCAGTGTGTGTAGAACAGGCAGTGAGTGTGACAGGCAGTGTGTGTGACAGGTTGTGTGCGTGGGGCAGGAAGTTTGTGTGAGGCAGGCAATGTGTGTGGGACTGGCAACGTGTGTGGGACAGGCAAAGTGTGTGGGACAGGCAGTGTGTGTGGGACAGGCAGCGTGTGGGACAGGCATTGTGTGTGGAACAGGCAGTGTGTGTAGGAAAGGCAGTGAGTGTGAGACAGGCAGTGAGTGTGACAGGTAGTGTGTGTGGAACAGGCAGTGTGTGTGGGACAGGTAGTGTGTGTGGGACAGGCAATGTGTGTGGGACAGTCAGTGTGTGGGACAGGCAGTGTGTGTGGGACAGGTAGTGTTTGTGGGAAAGGCAGTGTGTGTGGAACAGGCAGTGTGTGTAGGACAGGCAGTGAGTGTGACGGGTAGTGTGTGTGGGACAGGCTGTGTGTGCAGAACAGGCTGTGAGTGTGACAGGCATTGCGTGTGGGACAGGCAGTGCGTGTGGAAAAGGCAGTGTGTGTGGAACAGGCAGTGTGTGTGGCAGGCAGTGCGTGTGAACAGGCAGTGTGGGTGACAGGTAGTGTGTGTGGGGCAGGAAGTGTGTGTGAGGCAAACAATGTGTGTGGGACTGGCAGTGTGTGTAGGACAGGCTGTGTGTGTCGAACAGGCAGTGAGTGTGACAGGTAGTGTGTGTGGGGTAGGCAGTGCGTGTGGAACAGGCAGTGAGTGTGAAACAGGCAGTGAGTTTGACAGGTCGTGTGTGTGGGACAGGCAGTCTGTGTGGGATAGGCAGTGTGTGTGGAACAGGCAGTGTGTGTGGGACAGGCAGTGTGTGTGAGACAGGCAGTGAGTGTGACAGGTAGTGTGTGTGGAACAGGCAGTGTGTGTGGGACAGGTAGTGTGTGTGGGACAGGCAATGTGTGAGGGACAGTCAGTGTGTGGGACAGGCAGTGTGTGTGGGACAGGCAATTTATGTGCGACAGGCAGTGTGTGTGGAACAGGCAATTTATGTGCGACAGGCAGTGTGTGTGGAACAGGCAGTGAGTGTGACAGGTAATGTGTGTGGGACAAGCAGTGTGTGTGGAACAGGTAGTGTGTGGGACAGGCAGTGTGTGGGACAGACAGTGTGTGTGGTACAGGCAGTGTGTGTGGGACAGGCAGGGTGTGAGGGACAGGCAGCGTGTGGGACAGGCAGTGTGTGTGGAACAGGCAATTTATTTGCGACAGGCAGTGTGTGTGGAACAGGCAGTGAGTGTGACAGGTAATGTGTGTGGGACAAGCAGTGTGTGTGGGACAGGCAGTGTGTGTGGGACAGGCAGTGTGTGTGGCAGGCAGTGCGTGTGGAACAGGCAGTGTGTGTGACAGGTTGTGTGCGTGGGACTGGCAATGTGTGTGGGACAGGCAAAGTGTGTGGGACAGGCAGTGTGTGTGGGACAGGCAGCGTGTGGGACAGGCAGTGTGTGTGGAACAGGCAGTGTGTGTAGGAAAGGCAGTGAGTGTGAGACAGGCAGTGAGTGTGACAGGTAGTGTGTGTGGAACAGGCAGTGTGTGTGGGACAGGTAGTGTGTGTGGGACAGGCAATGTGTGTGGGACAGTCAGTGTGTGGGACAGGCAGTGTGTGTGGGACAGGTAGTGTTTGTGCGAAAGGCAGTGTGTGTGGAACAGGCAGTGTGTGTAGGACAGGCAGTGAGTGTGACGGGTAGTGTGTGTGGGACAGGCTCTGTGTGCAGAACAGGCTGTGAGTGTGACAGGCATTGCGTGTGGGACAGGCAGTGCGTGTGGAAAAGGCAGTGTGTGTGGAACAGGCAATTTATGTGCGACAGGCAGTGTGAGTGTGACAGGCAGTGTGTGTAGAACAGGCAGTGAGTGTGGCAGGCAGTGTGTGTGGCAGGCAGTGCGTGTGAACAGGCAGTGTGGGTGACAGGTAGTGTGTGTGGGGCAGGAAGTGTGTGTGAGGCAGACAATGTGTGTGGGACTGGCAGTGTGTGTAGGACAGGCTGTGTGTGTCGAACAGGCAGTGAGTGTGACAGGTAGTGTGTGTGGGGTAGGCAGTGCGTGTGGAACAGGCAGTGAGTGTGAAACAGGCAGTGAGTTTGACAGGTCGTGTGTGTGGGACAGGCAGTCTGTGTGGGATAGGCAGTGTGTGTGGAACAGGCAGTGTGTGTGGGACAGGCAGTGTGTGTGGGACAGGTAGTGTGTGTGGGACAGGCAATGTGTGTGGGACAGGTAGTGTTTGTGGGAAAGGCAGTGTGTGTGGAACAGGCAGTGTGTGCAGAACAGGCAGTGAGTGTGACAGGCAGTGCGTGTGGAATAGGCAGTGTGTGTGACAGGTAGTGTGTGTGGGGCAGGCAGTGTGTGTGGTGCATTCAATGTGTGTGGGTCAGGCAGTGTGTATGCAACAGGCAGTGTGTGGGACAGGCAGTGTGTGTGGCACAGGCATTGTGTGTAGTACTGGCAGTGTGTGGGACAGGCAGTGTGTGTGGGACAGGCAGTGTGTGTGGGAAAGGCAGTGTGTGAGGAACCGGTAGTGTGTGGGAGAGGCATTGTGTGTAGGACAGGCAGTGTGTGTGGGACAGGCAGTGTGTGTGGGACAGGCGGTGTGTGTGGGACAGGCGGTGTGTGTGGGACAGGCAATTAGTGTGACAGGTAGTGTGTGTGGGACAGGCAGTGTGTGTGGGACAGGCAGTGTGTGTGGTACAGGCAGTGTGTGTGGGACAGGCAGTGTGTCTGGGACAGGCAGCGTGTGGGACAGGCAGTGTGTGTGGAACAGGCAATTTATGTGCGACAGGCAGTGTGTGTGGAACAGGCAGTGTGTGTGGAACAGGCAGTGAGTGTGACAGCTAATGTGTGTGGGACAGGCAGTGTGTGTAGAACAGGCAATGTGTGTAGAACAAGCAGTGAGTGTGACAGGCAGTGTGTGTGGCAGGCAGTGCGTGTGGAACAGGCAGTGTGTGTGACAGGTAGTGTGTGTGGGGCAGGAAGTTTGTGTGAGGCAGGCAATGTGTGTGGGACAGGCAGTGTGTGTAGGACAGGCTGTGTGTGTCGAACAGGCAGTGTGTGTGGAACAGGCAGTGAGTGTGACAGGTCGTGTGTGTGGGACAGGCAGTGTGTGTGGGACAGGCAGTGTGTGTGGGACAGGCAGTGTGTGTGGGACAGGTAGTGTGTGAGGAACAGGCAATTAGTGTGACAGGTAGTGTGTGTGGGGCAGGCAGTGTGTGTGGGACAGGAAGTGTGTGTGGGACAAGCAGTTTGTGTGGGACAGGCAGTGTGTGTGGAACAGGCAGTGTGTGTGGGACAGGCAGTGTGTGTGGGACAGACAGTGTGTGTGGAACAGGTAGTGTGTGGGACAGGCAGTGTGTGGGACAGACAGTGTGTGTGGTACAGGCAGTGTGTGTGGGACAGGCAGTGTGTGAGGGACAGGCAGCGTGTGGGACAGGCAGTGTGTGTGGAACAGGCAATTTATGTGCGACAGGCAGTGTGTGTGGAACAGGCAGTGAGTGTGACAGGTAATGTGTGTGGGACAAGCAGTGTGTGTAGAACAGGCAGTGAGTGTGACAGGCAGTGTGTGTGGCAGGCAGTGCGTGTGGAACAGGCAGTGTGTGTGACAGGTTGTGTGCGTGGGGCAGGAAGTTTGTGTGAGGCAGGCAATGTGTGTGGGACTGGCAATGTGTGTGGGACAGGCAAAGTGTGTGGGACAGGCAATGTGTGTGGGGCAGGCAATGTGTGTGGGACAGGCAATGTGTGTGAGACAGGCAATGTGTGTGGGACAGGCAAAGTGTGTGGGACAGGCAGTGTGTGGGACAGGCAGTGTGTGTGGGACAGGCAGTGTGTGTGGGACAGGTAGTGTTTGTGGGAAAGGCAATGTGTGTGGAACAGGCAGTGTGTGTACGACAGGCAGTGTGTGTAGGCCAGGCAGTGAGTATGACAGGTAGTGTGTGTGGGACAGGCAGTTGTGCAGAACAGGCAGTGCGTGTGGGTCAGGCAGTGCGTGTGGAACAGGCAGTGTGTGTGACAGGTAGTGTGTGTGTGGGGCAGGCAGTGTGTGTGGTGCATTCAATTTGTGTGGGTCAGGCAGTGTGTATGCAACAGGCAGTGTGTGGGACAGGCAGTGTGTGTGGGACAGGCAGTGTGTGTGGGACAGGCAGTGTGTGTGGGACAGGCAGTGTGTGCAGAACAGGCAGTGCGTGTGGGTCAGGCAGTGCGTGTGGAACAGGCAGTGTGTGTGACAGGTAGTGTGTGTGTGGGGCAGGCAGTGTGTGTGGTGCATTCAATTTGTGTGGGTGAGGCAGTGTGTATGCAACAGGCAGTGTGTGGGACAGGCAGTGTGTGTGGGACAGGCAGCGTGTGGGACAGGCAGTGCATGTGGAACAGGCAGTGTGTGTGACAGGTAATGTGTTTTGGACAGGCAGTGCATGTGGAACAGGCAGTGTGTGTGGAACTGCAGTGTGTGGGACAGGCAGTGAGTGTGAAACAGGCAGTGAATGTGACAGGTAGTGTGTGTGGGACAGGCAGTGTGTGTAGGATAGGTAGTGTGTGTGGAACAGGCAATGTGTGTGGGACAGTCAGTGTGTGGGACAGGCGGTGTGTGTGGGACAGGAAGTGTTTGTGGGAAAGGTAGTGTGTGTGGAACAGGCAGTGTGTGTAGGACAGGCAGTGAGTGTGAGACAGGCAGTGAGTGTGACAGGTAGTGTGTGTGGACCAGGCAGTGTGTGTGGGACAGGTAGTGTGTGTGGGACAGGCAATGTGTGTGGGACAGTCAGTGTGTGGGACAGGCAGTGTGTGTGGGACAGGTAGTGTTTGTGGAAAAGGCAGTGCGTGTGGAACAGGCAATTTATGTGCGACAGGCAGTGTGTGTGTGACAGGCAGTGTGTGTGGAATAGGCAGTGAGTGTGACAGGCAGTGTGTGTAGAACAGGCAGTGAGTGTGGCAGGCAGTGTGTGTGGCAGGCAGTGCGTGTGAACAGGCAGTGTGTGTGACACGTAGTGTGTGTGGGGCAGGAAGTGTGTGTGAGGCAGACAATGTGTGTGGGACTGGCAGTGTGTGTAGGACAGGCTGTGTGTGTCGAACAGGCAGTGAGTGTGACAGGTAGTGTGTGTGGGGTAGGCAGTGCGTGTGGAACAGGCAGTGAGTGTGAAAAAGGCAGTGAGTGTGACAGGTCGTGTGTGTGGGACAGGCAGTCTGTGTGGGATAGGCAGTGTGTGTGGAACAGGCAGTGTGTGTGGGACAGACAGTGTGTGTGGGACAGGTAGTGTGTGTGGGACAGGCAATGTGTGTGGGACAGGAAGTGTTTGTGGGAAAGGCAGTGTGTGTGGAACAGGCAGTGTGTGTGGGACAGGCAGTGTGTGTTGAACAGGCAGTGAGTGTGACAGGCCGTGCGTGTGGGTCAGGCAGTGTGTTTGACAGGTAGTGTGTGTGGGGCAGGCAGTGTGTGTGGTGCATTCAATTTGTGTGGGTCAGGCAGTGTGTATGCAACAGGCAGTGTGTGGGACAGGCAGTGTGTGTGGAACAGGCAGTGTGTGTAGTACTGGCAGTGTGTGGGACAGGCAGTGTGTGTGGGACAGGCAGTGTGTGTGGGAAAGGCAGTGTGTGAGGAACCGGTAGTGTGTGGGAGAGGCATTGTGTGTAGGACAGGCAGTGTGTGTGGGACAGGCGGTCTGTGTGGGACAGGCGGTCTGTGTGGGACAGGCAGTGTGTGTGGGACAGGCAGTGTGTGTGGGACAGGCAGTGTGTGTGGAACAGGCAGTGTGTGTAGTACTGGCAGTGTGTGGGAGAGGCAATGTGTGTAGGACAGGCAGTGTGTGTAGGACAGGCAGTGTGTGTGCGACAGGCAGTGTGTGTGGGTCAAGCAGTGTTTGAAACAGGCAATGTGTGCGGGACAGGCAGTATGTGTGGGAAAGGCAATGAGTGTGACAGGTAGAGTGTGGGGCAGGCAGTGCATGTGGGACAGGCAGAGTGTGTGGGACAGGCAGTGTCTGTGGAACAGGCAGAGAGTGTGACAGGGAGTGTGTGTTGGACAGGCAGTGTGTGAGGAACAGGCAATTAGTGTGACAGGTAGTGTGTGTGGGGCAGGCAGTTTGTGTGGAAAAGGCAGTGTGTGTGGGACAGGCATTGTGTGTGGACCAGGCAGTGTGTGTGGGACAGGCAGTGTGTGTGGAACAGGCAGTGTGTGTGGGACAGACAGTGTGTGTGGGACAGGTAGTGTGTGTGGGACAGGCAATGTGTGTGGGACAGGAAATGTTTGTGGGAAAGGCAGTGTGTGTGGAACAGGCAGTGCGTGTGGAACAGGCAGTGAGTGTGAAAAAGGCAGTGAGTGTGGCAGGTCGTGTGTGTGGGACAGGCAGTCTGTGTGGGACAGGCGGTGTGTGTGGGACAGGCAATTAGTGTGACAGGTAGTGTGTGTGGGACAGGCAGTGTGTGTGGGACAGGCAGTGTGTCTGGGACAGGCAGCGTGTGGGACAGGCAGTGTGTGTGGAACAGGCAATGTATGTGCGACAGGCAGTGTGTGTGGAACAGGCAGTGTGTGTGGAACAGGCAGTGAGTGTGACAGCTAATGTGTGTGGGACAGGCAGTGTGTGTAGAACAGGCAATGTGTGTAGAACAAGCAGTGAGTGTGACAGGCAGTGTGTGTGGCAGGCAGTGCGTGTGGAACAGGCAGTGTGTGTGACAGGTAGTGTGTGTGGGGCAGGAAGTTTGTGTGAGGCAGGCAATGTGTGTGGGACTGGCAGTGTGTGTAGGACAGGCTGTGTGTGTCGAACAGGCAGTGTGTGTGGAACAGGCAGTGAGTGTGACAGGTCGTGTGTGTGGGACAGGCAGTGTGTGTGGGACAGGCAGTGTGTGTGGGACAGGCAGTGTGTGTGGGACAGGCAGTGTGTGAGGAACAGGCAATTAGTGTGACAGGTAGTGTGTGTGGGGCAGGCAGTGTGTGTGGGACAGGAAGTGTGTGTGGGACAAGCAGTTTGTGTGGGACAGGCAGTGTGTGTGGAACAGGCAGTGTGTGTGGGACAGGCAGTGTGTGTGGGACAGACAGTGTGTGTGGAACAGGTAGTGTGTGGGACAGGCAGTGTGTGGGACAGACAGTGTGTGTGGTACAGGCAGTGTGTGTGGGACAGGCAGTGTGTGAGGGACAGGCAGCGTGTGGGACAGGCAGTGTGTGTGGAACAGGCAATTTATGTGCGACAGGCAGTGTGTGTGGAACAGGCAGTGAGTGTGACAGGTAATGTGTGTGGGACAAGCAGTGTGTGTAGAACAGGCAGTGAGTGTGACAGGCAGTGTGTGTGACAGGTTGTGTGCGTGGGGCAGGAAGTTTGTGTGAGGCAGGCAATGTGTGTGGGACTGGCAACGTGTGTGGGACAGGCAAAGTGTGTGGGACAGGCAGTGTGTGTGGGACAGGCAGCGTGTGGGACAGGCATTGTGTGTGGAACAGGCAGTGTGTGTAGGAAAGGCAGTGAGTGTGAGACAGGCAGTGAGTGTGACAGGTAGTGTGTGTGGAACAGGCAGTGTGTGTGGGACAGGTAGTGTGTGTGGGACAGGCAATGTGTGTGGGACAGTCAGTGTGTGGGACAGGCAGTGTGTGTGGGACAGGTAGTGTTTGTGGGAAAGGCAGTGTGTGTGGAACAGGCAGTGTGTGTAGGACAGGCAGTGAGTGTGACGGGTAGTGTGTGTGGGACAGGCTGTGTGTGCAGAACAGGCTGTGAGTGTGACAGGCATTGCGTGTGGGACAGGCAGTGCGTGTGGAAAAGGCAGTGTGTGTGGAACAGGCAATTTATGTGCGACAGGCAGTGTGTGTGTGACCGGCAGTGTGTGTGGAATAGGCAGTGAGTGTGGCAGGCAGTGTGTGTGGCAGGCAGTGCGTGTGAACAGGCAGTGTGGGTGACAGGTAGTGTGTGTGGGGCAGGAAGTGTGTGTGAGGCAAACAATGTGTGTGGGACTGGCAGTGTGTGTAGGACAGGCTGTGTGTGTCGAACAGGCAGTGAGTGTGACAGGTAGTGTGTGTGGGGTAGGCAGTGCGTGTGGAACAGGCAGTGAGTGTGAAACAGGCAGTGAGTTCGACAGGTCGTGTGTGTGGGACAGGCAGTCTGTGTGGGATAGGCAGTGTGTGTGGAACAGGCAGTGTGTGTGGGACAGGCAGTGTGTGTGAGACAGGCAGTGAGTGTGACAGGTAGTGTGTGTGGAACAGGCAGTGTGTGTGGGACAGGTAGTGTGTGTGGGACAGGCAATGTGTGTGGGACAGTCAGTGTGTGGGACAGGCAGTGTGTGTGGGACAGGCAATTTATGTGCGACAGGCAGTGTGTGTGGAACAGGCAATTTATGTGCGACAGGCAGTGTGTGTGGAACAGGCAGTGAGTGTGACAGGTAATGTGTGTGGGACAAGCAGTGTGTGTGGAACAGGTAGTGTGTGGGACAGGCAGTGTGTGGGACAGACAGTGTGTGTGGTACAGGCAGTGTGTGTGGGACAGGCAGGGTGTGAGGGACAGGCAGCGTGTGGGACAGGCAGTGTGTGTGGAACAGGCAATTTATTTGCGACAGGCAGTGTGTGTGGAACAGGCAGTGAGTGTGACAGGTAATGTGTGTGGGACAAGTAGTGTGTGTGGGACAGGCAGTGTGTGTGGGACAGGCAGTGTGTGTGGCAGGCAGTGCGTGTGGAACAGGCAGTGTGTGTGACAGGTTGTGTGCGTGGGACTGGCAATGTGTGTGGGACAGGCAAAGTGTGTGTTACAGGCAGTGTGTGTGGGACAGGCAGCGTGTGGGACAGGCAGTGTGTGTGGAACAGGCAGTGTGTGTAGGAAAGGCAGTGAGTGTGAGACAGGCAGTGAGTGTGACAGGTAGTGTGTGTGGAACAGGCAGTGTGTGTGGGACAGGTAGTGTGTGTGGGACAGGCAATGTGTGTGGGACAGTCAGTGTGTGGGACAGGCAGTGTGTGTGGGACAGGTAGTGTTTGTGCGAAAGGCAGTGTGTGTGGAACAGGCAGTGTGTGTAGGACAGGCAGTGAGTGTGACGGGTAGTGTGTGTGGGACAGGCTGTGTGTGCAGAACAGGCTGTGAGTGTGACAGGCATTGCGTGTGGGACAGGCAGTGCGTGTGGAAAAGGCAGTGTGTGTGGAACAGGCAATTTATGTGCGACAGGCAGTGTGAGTGTGACAGGCAGTGTGTGTAGAACAGGCAGTGAGTGTGGCAGGCAGTGTGTGTGGCAGGCAGTGCGTGTGAACAGGCAGTGTGGGTGACAGGTAGTGTGTGTGGGGCAGGAAGTGTGTGTGAGGCAGACAATGTGTGTGGGACTGGCAGTGTGTGTAGGACAGGCTGTGTGTGTCGAACAGGCAGTGAGTGTGACAGGTAGTGTGTGTGGGGTAGGCAGTGCGTGTGGAACAGGCAGTGAGTGTGAAACAGGCAGTGAGTTTGACAGGTCGTGTGTGTGGGACAGGCAGTCTGTGTGGGATAGGCAGTGTGTGTGGAACAGGCAGTGTGTGTGGGACAGGCAGTGTGTGTGGGACAGGTAGTGTGTGTGGGACAGGCAATGTGTGTGGGACAGGTAGTGTTTGTGGGAAAGGCAGTGTGTGTGGAACAGGCAGTGTGTGCAGAACAGGCAGTGAGTGTGACAGGCAGTGCGTGTGGAATAGGCAGTGTGTGTGACAGGTAGTGTGTGTGGGGCAGGCAGTGTGTGTGGTGCATTCAATGTGTGTGGGTCAGGCAGTGTGTATGCAACAGGCAGTGTGTGGGACAGGCAGTGTGTGTGGCACAGGCATTGTGTGTAGTACTGGCAGTGTGTGGGACAGGCAGTGTGTGTGGGACAGGCAGTGTGTGTGGGAAAGGCAGTGTGTGAGGAACCGGTAGTGTGTGGGAGAGGCATTGTGTGTAAGACAGGCAGTGTGTGTGGGACAGGCAGTGTGTGTGGGACAGGCGGTGTGTGTGGGACAGGCGGTGTGTGTGGGACAGGCAATTAGTGTGACAGGTAGTGTGTGTGGGACAGGCAGTGTGTGTGGGACAGGCAGTGTGTGTGGTACAGGCAGTGTGTGTGGGACAGGCAGTGTGTCTGGGACAGGCAGCGTGTGGGACAGGCAGTGTGTGTGGAACAGGCAATTTATGTGCGACAGGCAGTGTGTGTGGAACAGGCAGTGTGTGTGGAACAGGCAGTGAGTGTGACAGCTAATGTGTGTGGGACAGGCAGTGTGTGTAGAACAGGCAATGTGTGTAGAACAAGCAGTGAGTGTGACAGGCAGTGTGTGTGGCAGGCATTGCGTGTGGAACAGGCAGTGTGTGTGACAGGTAGTGTGTGTGGGGCAGGAAGTTTGTGTGAGGCAGGCAATGTGTGTGGGACTGGCAGTGTGTGTAGGACAGGCTGTGTGTGTCGAACAGGCAGTGTGTGTGGAACAGGCAGTGAGTGTGACAGGTCGTGTGTGTGGGACAGGCAGTGTGTGTGGGACAGGCAGTGTGTGTGGGACAGGCAGTGTGTGTGGGACAGGTAGTGTGTGAGGAACAGGCAATTAGTGCGACAGGTAGTGTGTGTGGGGCAGGCAGTGTGTGTGGGACAGGAAGTGTGTGTGGGACAAGCAGTTTGTGTGGGACAGGCAGTGTGTGTGGAACAGGCAGTGTGTGTGGGACAGGCAGTGTGTGTGGGACAGACAGTGTGTGTGGAACAGGTAGTGTGTGGGACAGGCAGTGTGTGGGACAGACAGTGTGTGTGGTACAGGCAGTGTGTGTGGGACAGGCAGTGTGTGAGGGACAGGCAGCGTGTGGGACAGGCAGTGTGTGTGGAACAGGCAATTTATGTGCGACAGGCAGTGTGTGTGGAACAGGCAGTGAGTGTGACAGGTAATGTGTGTGGGACAAGCAGTGTGTGTAGAACAGGCAGTGAGTGTGACAGGCAGTGTGTGTGGCAGGCAGTGCGTGTGGAACAGGCAGTGTGTGTGACAGGTTGTGTGCGTGGGGCAGGAAGTTTGTGTGAGGCAGGCAATGTGTGTGGGACTGGCAATGTGTGTGGGACAGGCAAAGTGTGTGGGACAGGCAATGTGTGTGGGGCAGGCAATGTGTGTGGGACAGGCAATGTGTGTGAGACAGGCAATGTGTGTGGGACAGGCAAAGTGTGTGGGACAGGCAGTGTGTGGGACAGGCAGTGTGTGTGGGACAGGCAGTGTGTGTGGGACAGGTAGTGTTTGTGGGAAAGGCAATGTGTGTGGAACAGGCAGTGTGTGTACGACAGGCAGTGTGTGTAGGCCAGGCAGTGAGTATGACAGGTAGTGTGTGTGGGACAGGCAGTTGTGCAGAACAGGCAGTGCGTGTGGGTCAGGCAGTGCGTGTGGAACAGGCAGTGTGTGTGACAGGTAGTGTGTGTGTGGGGCAGGCAGTGTGTGTGGTGCATTCAATTTGTGTGGGTCAGGCAGTGTGTATGCAACAGGCAGTGTGTGGGACAGGCAGTGTGTGTGGGACAGGCAGTGTGTGTGGGACAGGCAGTGTGTGTGGGACAGGCAGTGTGTGCAGAACAGGCAGTGCGTGTGGGTCAGGCAGTGCGTGTGGAACAGGCAGTGTGTGTGACAGGTAGTGTGTGTGTGGGGCAGGCAGTGTGTGTGGTGCATTCAATTTGTGTGGGTGAGGCAGTGTGTATGCAACAGGCAGTGTGTGGGACAGGCAGTGTGTGTGGGACAGGCAGCGTGTGGGACAGGCAGTGCATGTGGAACAGGCAGTGTGTGTGACAGGTAATGTGTTTTGGACAGGCAGCGCATGTGGAACAGGCAGTGTGTGTGGGACTGCAGTGTGTGGGACAGGCAGTGAGTGTGAAACAGGCAGTGAATGTGACAGGTAGTGTGTGTGGGACAGGCAGTGTGTGTAGGATAGGTAGTGTGTGTGGAACAGGCAATGTGTGTGGGACAGTCAGTGTGTGGGACAGGCAGTGTGTGTGGGACAGGAAGTGTTTGTGGGAAAGGTAGTGTGTGTGGAACAGGCAGTGTGTGTAGGACAGGCAGTGAGTGTGAGACAGGCAGTGAGTGTGACAGGTAGTGTGTGTGGAACAGGCAGTGTGTGTGGGACAGGTAGTGTGTGTGGGACAGGCAATGTGTGTGGGACAGTCAGTGTGTGGGACAGGCAGTGTGTGTGGGACAGGTAGTGTTTGTGGAAAAGGCAGTGCGTGTGGAACAGGCAATTTATGTGCGACAGGCAGTGTGTGTGTGACAGGCAGTGTGTGTGGAATAGGCAGTGAGTGTGACAGGCAGTGTGTGTAGAACAGGCAGTGAGTGTGGCAGGCAGTGTGTGTGGCAGGCAGTGCGTGTGAACAGGCAGTGTGTGTGACAGGTAGTGTGTGTGGGGCAGGAAGTGTGTGTGAGGCAGACAATGTGTGTGGGACTGGCAGTGTGTGTAGGACAGGCTGTGTGTGTCGAACAGGCAGTGAGTGTGACAGGTAGTGTGTGTGGGGTAGGCAGTGCGTGTGGAACAGGCAGTGAGTGTGAAAAAGGCAGTGAGTGTGACAGGTCGTGTGTGTGGGACAGGCAGTCTGTGTGGGACAGGTAGTGTGTGTGGGACAGGCAATGTGTGTGGGACAGGAAGTGTTTGTGGGAAAGGCAGTGTGTGTGGAACAGGCAGTGTGTGTGGGACAGGCAATGTGTGTTGAACAGGCAGTGAGTGTGACAGGCCGTGCGTGTGGGTCAGGCAGTGTGTTTGACAGGTAGTGTGTGTGGGGCAGGCAGTGTGTGTGGTGCATTCAATTTGTGTGGGTCAGGCAGTGTGTATGCAACAGGCAGTGTGTGTGGGACAGGCAGTGTGTGTGGGACAGGCAGTGTGTGTGGGAAAGGCAGTGTGTGAGGAACCGGTAGTGTGTGGGAGAGGCATTGTGTGTAGGACAGGCAGTGTGTGTGGGACAGGCGGTCTGTGTGGGACAGGCGGTCTGTGTGGGACAGGCAGTGTGTGTGGGACAGGCAGTGTGTGTGGGACAGGCAGTGTGTGTGCGACAGGCAGTGTGTGTGGAACAGGCAGTGTGTGTAGTACTGGCAGTGTGTGGGAGAGGCAATGTGTGTAGGACAGGCAGTGTGTGTAGGACAGGCAGTGTGTGTGCGACAGGCAGTGTGTGTGGGTCAAGCAGTGTTTGAAACAGGCAATGTGTGCGGGACAGGCAGTATGTGTGGGAAAGGCAATGAGTGTGACAGGTAGAGTGTGGGGCAGGCAGTGCATGTGGGACAGGCAGAGTGTGTGGGACAGGCAGTGTCTGTGGAACAGGCAGAGAGTGTGACAGGGAGTGTGTGTTGGACAGGCAGTGTGTGAGGAACAGGCAATTAGTGTGACAGGTAGTGTGTGTGGGGCAGGCAGTTTGTGTGGAAAAGGCAGTGTGTGTGGGACAAGCAGTTTGTGTGGGACAGGCAGTGTGTGTGGACCAGGCAGTGTGTGTGGGACAGGCAGTGTGTGTGGGACAGACAGTGTGTGTTGAACAGGCAATTTATGTGCGGCAGGCAGTGTGTGTGGGACAGGCAGTGTGTGTGGAACAGGCAGTGAGTGTGACAGGTAATGTGCGTTGGACAGGCAGCGTGTGGGACAGTCAGTGCATGTGGAACAGGCAGTTTGTGTTGAACTGGCAAGTTATTTGCGACAGGCAGTGTGTGTGCGACAGGCAGTGTGTTTGCGACAGGCTGTGAGTGTCGAACAGGCAGTGAGTGTTACAGGTAGTTTGTGTGGAGCAGGCAGTGCGTGTGGAACAGGCAGTGCGTGTGGAACAGGCAGTGTGTGTGGGACTGCAGTGTGTGGGACAGGCAGTGAGTGTGAAACAGGCAGTGAATGTGACAGGTAGTGTGTGTGGGACAGGCAGTGTGTGTAGGATAGGTAGTGTGTGTGAGACAGGCAGTGAGTGTGACAGGTAGTGTGTGTGGGACAGGCAATGTGTGTGGGACAGTCAGTGTGTGGGACAGGCAGTGTGTGTGGGACAGGTAGTGTTTGTGGGAAAGGCAGTGTGTGTGGAACAGGCAGTGTGTGTAGGACAGGCAGTGAGTTTGACAGGTAGTGTGTGTGGGACAGGCTGTGTGTGCAGAACAGGCTGTGAGTGTGACAGGCATTGTGTGTGGGACAGGCAGTGCGTGTGGAAAAGGCAGTGCGTGTGGGACAGTCAGTGTGTGGGACAGGCAGTGTGTGTGGGACAGGTAGTGTTTGTGGGAAAGGCAGTGTGTGTGGAACAGGCAGTGTGTGTAGGACAGGCAGTGAGTGTGACAGGTAGTGTGTGTGGGACAGGCTGTGTGTGCAGAACAGGCTGTGAGTGTGACAGGCAGTGCGTGTGGAAAAGGCAGTGCGTGTGGAACAGGCAATTTATGTGCGACAGGCAGTGTGTGTGTGACAGGCATTGTCTGTGGAATAGGCAGTAAGTGTGACAGGCAGTGTGTGTAGAACAGGCAGTGAGTGTGGCAGGCAGTGTGTGTGACAGGTAGTGTGTGTGGGGCAGGAAGTGTGTGTGAGGCAGACAATGTGTGTGGGACTGGCAGTGTGTGTAGGACAGGCTGTGTGTGTCGAACAAGCAGTGAGTGTGAAACAGGCAGTGAGTGTGACAGGTCGTGTGTGTGGGACAGGCAGTCTGTGTGGGATAGGTAGTGTGTGTGGATCAGGCAGTGTGTGTGGGACAGGCAGTGTGTGTGGGACAGGTAGTGTGTGTGGGCCAGGCAATGTGTGTGGGACAGGTAGTGTTTGTGGGAAAGACAGTGTGTGTGGAACAGGCAGTATGTGCAGAACAGGCAGTGAGTGTGACAGGCAGTGCGTGTGGAACAGGCAGTGTGTGTGACAGGTAGTGTGTGTGTGGGGCAGGCAGTGTGTGTGGTGCATTCAATGTGTGTGGGTCAGGCAGTGTGTATGCGACAGGCAGTGTGTGGGACAGGCAGTTTGTGTGGAACAGGCAATGTGTGTAGTACTGGCAGTGTGTGGGACAGGCAGTGTGTGTGGGACAGGCAGTGTGTGTGGGAAAGGCAGTGTGTGAGGAACCGGTAGTGTGTGGGAGAGGCATTGTGTGTAGGACAGGCAGTGTGTGTAGGACAGGCAGTGTGTGTGCGACAGGCAGTGTGTGTGGGTCAGGCAGTGTTTGAAACAGGCAATGTGTGCGGGACAGGCAGTATGTGTGGGAAAGGCAATGAGTGTGACAGGTAGAGTGTGGGGCAGGCAGTGCATGTGGGACAGGCAGAGTGTGTGGGACAGGCAGTGTGTGGAACAGGCAGAGAGTGTGACAGGGAGTGTGTGGGGGACAGGCAGTGTGCGAGGAACAGGCAATTAGTGTGACAGGTAGTGTATGTGGGGCTGGCAGTTTGTGTGGAAAAGGCAGTGTGTGTGGGACAAGCAGTTTGTGTGGGACAGGCAGTGTGTGTGGAACAGGCACTGTGTGTGGGACAGGCAGCGTGTGGGACAGGCAGTGCATGTGGAACAGGCAGTTTGTGTTGAACAGGCAATTTATGTGCGACAGGCAGTGTGTGTGGGACAGGCAGTGTGTGTGACAGGTAATGTGTGTTGGGCAGGCAGCGTGTGGGACAGTCAGTGCATGTGGAACAGCAGTGTGTGTGGGACTGCAGTGTGTGGGACAGGCAGTGAGTGTGAAACAGGCAGTGAATGTGACAGGTAGTGTGTGTGGGGCAGACAGTGCGTGTGGAACAGTCAGTGCGTGTGGAACAGGCAGTGTGTGTGGGACTGCAGTGTGTGGGACAGGAGGTGAGTGTGAAACAGGCAGTGAATGTGACAGGTAGTGTGTGTGGGACAGGCATGTGTGTGTAGGATATGTAGTGTGTGTGGAACAGGCAATGTGTGTGGGACAGTCAGTGTGTGGGACAGGTAGTGATGGTGGGAAAGGTAGTGTGTGTGGAACAGGCAGTGTGTGTAGGACAGGCAGTGAGTGTGAGACAGGCAGTGAGTGTGACAGGTAGTGTGTGTGGAACAGGCAGTGTGTGTGGGACAGGTAGTGTGTGTGGGACAGGCAATGTGTGTGGGACAGTCAGTGTGTGGGACAGGCAGTGTGTGTGGGACAGGTAGTGTTTGTGGGAAAGGCAGTGTGTGTGGAACAGGCAGTGTGTGTAGGACAGGCAGTGAGTGTGACAGGTAGTGTGTGTGGGACAGGCTGTGTGTGCAGAACAGGCTGTGAGTGTGACAGGCATTGCGTGTGGGACAGGCAGTGCGTGTGGAAAAGGCAGTGCGTGTGGAACAGGCAATTTATGTGCGACAGGCAGTGTGTGTGTGACAGGCAGTGTGTGTGGAATAGGCAGTGAGTGTGACAGGCAGTGTGTGTAGAACAGGCAGTGAGTGTGGCAGGCAGTGTGTGTGGCAGGCAGTGCGTGTGAACAGGCAGTGTGTGTGACAGGTAGTGTGTGTGGGGCAGGAAGTGTGTGTGAGGCAGACAATGTGTGTGGGACTGGCAGTGTGTGTAGGACAGGCTGTGTGTGTCGAACAGGCAGTGAGTGTGACAGGTAGTGTGTGTGGGGTAGGCAGTGCGTGTGGAACAGGCAGTGAGTGTGAAACAGGCAGTGAGTGGGACAGGCAGTCTGTGTGGGAAAGGCAGTGTGTGTGGAACAGGCAGTGTGTGCAGAACAGGCAGTGAGTGTGACAGGCAGTGCGTGTGGAACAGGCAGTGTGTGTGACAGGTAGTGTGTGTGGGGCAGGCAGTGTGTGTGTTGCATTCAATTTGTGTGGGTCAGGCAGTGTGTATGCAACAGGCAGTGTGGGACAGGCAGTGTGTGTGGAACAGGCAGTGTGTGGGACAGGCAGTGTGTGTGGGACAGGCAGTGTGTGTGGGACAGGCAGTGTGTGAGGAACCGGTAGTGTGTGGGAGAGGCAGTATGTGTGGGACAGGTGGTGTGTGTTGGAAAGGAGGTGTGTGTGGGACAGGCAGTGTGTGTGGGACAGGCAGTGTGTGTGGGACAGGCAGTGTGTGTGGGACAGGCAGTGTGTGTGCGACAGGCAGTGTGTGTGTGTCAGGCAGTGTTTGAAACAGGCAATGTGTGCGGGACAGGCAGTATGTGTGGGAAAGGCAATGAGTGTGGGGCAAGCAGTGCATGTGGGACAGGCAGAGTGTGTGGGACAGGCAGTGTGTGGAACAGGCAGAGAGTGTGACAGGGAGTGTGTGTGGGACAGGCAGTGTGTGAGGAACAGGCAATTCGTGTGACAGGTAGTGTGTGTGGGGCAGGCAGTTTGTGTGGAAAAGGCAGTGTGTGTGGGACAAGCAGTTTGTGTGGGATAGGCAGTGTGTGTGGAACAGGCAGTGTGTGTGGGGCAGGCAGTGTGTGTGGGACAGGCAGCGTGTGGGACAGGCAGCGTGTGGGACAGGCAGTGCATGTGGAACAGGCAGTTTGTGTTGAACAGGCAATTTATGTGTGACAGGCAGTGTGTGTGGGACAGGCAGTGTGTGTGACAGGTAATGTGTGTTGGACAGTCAGCGTGTGGGACAGTCAGTGCATGTGCAACAGGAAGTGTGCGTGGGACTGCAGTGTGTGGGACAGGCAGTGAGTGTGAAACAGGCAGTGAATGTGACAGGTAGTGTGTGTGGGGCAGGCAGTGCGTGTGGAACAGGCAGTGCGTGTGGAACTGGCAGTGTGTGTGGGACTGCAGTGTGTGGGACAGGCAGTGAGTGTGAAACAGGCAGTGAATGTGACAGGTAGTGTGTGTGGGACAGGCAGTGTGTGTAGGATAGGTAGTGTGTGTGGAACAGGCAATGTGTGTGGGACAGTCAGTGTGTGGGACAGGCAGTGTGTGTGGGACAGGTAGTGTTTGTGGGAAAGGTAGTGTGTGTGGAACAGGCAGTGTGTGTAGGACAGCCAGTGAGTGTGAGACAGGCAGTGAGTGTGACAGGTAGTGTGTGTGGAACAGGCAGTGTGTGTGGGACAGGTAGTGTGTGTGGGACAGGCAATGTGTGTGGGACAGGCAGTGTGTGTGGGACAGGTAGTGTTTGTGGGAAAGGCAGTGTGTGTGGAACAGGCAGTGTGTGTAGGACAGGCAGTGAGTGTGACAGGTAGTGTGTGTGGGACAGGCTGTGTGTGCAGAACAGGCTGTGAGTGTGACAGGCATTGCGTGTGGGACAGGCAGTGCGTGTGGAAAAGGCAGTGCGTGTGGAACAGGCAATTTATGTGCGACAGGCAATGTGTGTGTGACAGGCAGTGTGTGTGGAATAGGCAGTGAGTGTGACAGGCAGTGTGTGTAGAACAGGCAGTGAATGTGGCAGGCAGTGTGTGTGACAGGTAGTGTGTGTGGGGCAGGAAGTGTGTGTGACAGGTAGTGTGTGTGGGGCAGGAAGTGTGTGTGAGGCAGACAATGTGTGTGGGACTGGCAGTGTGTGTAGGACAGGCTGTGTGTGTCGAACAGGCAGTGAGTGTGACAGGTAGTGTGTGTGGGGTAGGCAGTGCGTGTGAAACAGGCAGTGAGTGGGACAGGCAGTCTGTGTGGGATAGGCAGTGTGTGTGGAACAGGCAGTGTGTGTGGAACAGGCAGTGTGTGTGGGACAGGCAGTGTGTGTGGGACAGACAGTGTGTGTGGGACAGGCAGTGTGTGTGGGACAGGCAGCGTGTGGGACAGCCAGTGCATGTGGAACATGCAGTTTGTGTTGAACAGGCAATTTATGTGCGACAGGCAGTGTGTGTGGAACAGGCAGTGAGTGTGACAGGTAATGTGCGTTGGACAGGCAGCGTGTGGGACAGTCAGTGCATGTGGAACAGGCAGTTTGTGTTGAACAGGCAAGTTATGTGCGACAGGCAGTGTGATGTGACAGGTAATGTGTTTTGGACAGGAAGTGTGTGTGAGGCAGGCAATGTGTGTGGGACAGGCAGTGAGTGTGAGAGAAAGTGTGTGTGGGGCAGGCAATTTGTGTGGGACAGGCAGTGTGTGTGGGACAGGTAGTGTTTGTGGGAAAGGCAGTGTGTGTGGAACAGGCAGTGTGTGTAGGACAGGCAGTGAGTGTGGCAGGCAGTGTGTGTGGCAGGCAGTGCGTGTGAACAGGCAGTGTGTGTGACAGGTAGTGTGTGTGGGGCAGGAAGTGTGTGTGAGGCAGACAATGTGTGTGGGACTGGCAGTGTGTGTAGGACAGGCTGTGTGTGTCGAACAAGCAGTGAGTGTGACAGGTAGTGTGTGTGGGGCAGGAAGTGCGTGTGGAACAGGCAGTGAATGTGAAACAGTCAGTGAGTGTGACAGGTCGTGTGTGTGGGACAGGCAGTTTGTGTGGGATAGGTAGTGTGTGTGGATCAGGCAGTGAGTGTGGGACAGGCAGTGTGTGTGGGGCAGGTAGTGTGTGTGGGACAGGCAATGTGTGTGGGACAGGTAGTGTTTGTGGGAAAGGCAGTGTGTGTGGAACAGGCAGTATGTGCAGAACAGGCAGTGAGTGTGACAGGCAGTGCGTGTGGAACAGGCAGTGTGTGTGACAGGTAGTGTGTGTGTGGGGCAGGCAGTGTGTGTGGTGCATTCAATTTGTGTGGGTCAGGCAGTGTGTGTGGGACAGGCAGTTTGTGTGGAACAGACAGTGTGTGTAGTACTGGCAGTGTGTGGGACAGGCAGTGTGTGTAGGACAGGCAGTGTGTGTGGGACAGGAAGTGTGTGTGGGTCAGGCAGTGTTTGAAACAGGCAATGTGTGCGGGACAGGCAGTATGTGTGGGAAAGGCAATGAGTGTGACAGGTAGAGTGTGGGGCAGGCAGTGCATGTGGGACAGGCAGAGTGTGTGGGACAGGCAGTGTGTGTGGAACAGGCAGAGAGTGTGACAGGGAGTGTGTGTGGGACAGGCAGTGTGTGAGGAACAGGCAATTAGTGTGACAGGTAGTGTGTGTGGGGCAGGCAGTTGTGTGGAAAAGGCAGTGTGTGTGGGACAAGCAGTTTGTGTGGGACAGGCAGTGTGTGTGTGGAACAGGCAGTGTGTGTGGGACAGGCAGTGTGTGTGGGACAGACAGTGTGTGTGGGACAGGCAGTGTGTGTGGGACAGGCAGCGTGTGGGACAGTCAGTGCATGTGGAACAGGCAGTTTGTGTTGAACAGGCAAGTTATGTGCGACAGGCAGTGTGTGTGCGACAGGCAGTGTGTTTGCGACAGGCTGTGTGTGTCGAACAGGCAGTGAGTGTTACAGGTAGTGTGTGTGGAACAGACAGTGAGTGTGAGACAGGCAGTGTGTGGGACAGGCAATGTGTGTGGGACAGTCAGTGTGTGGGACAGGCAGTGTGTGTGGGACAGGTAGTGTTTATGGGAAAGGCAGTGTGTGTGGAACAGGCTGTGTGTGCAGAACAGGCTGTGAGTGTGACAGGCATTGCGTGTGGGACAGGCAGTGCGTGTGGAAAAGGCAGTGCGTGTGGAACAGGCAATTTATGTGCGACAGGCAGTGTGTGTGTGACAGGCAGTGTGTGTGGAATAGGCAGTGAGTGTGACAGGCAGTGTGTGTAGAACAGGCAGTGAGTGTGGCAGGCAGTGTGTGTGGCAGGCAGTGCATGTGAACAGGCAGTGTGTGTGACAGGTAGTGTGTGTGGGGCAGGAAGTGTGTGTGAGGCAGACAATGTGTGTGGGACTGGCAGTGTGTGTAGGACAGGCAGTGTGTGTAGGACAGGCAGTGTGTGTGCGACAGACAGTGTGTGTGGGTCAGGCAGTGTTTGAAACAGGCAATGTGTGCGGGACAGGCAGTATGTGTGGGAAAGGCAATGAGTGTGACAGGTAGAGTGTGGGGCAGGCAGTGCATGTGGGACAGGCAGAGTGTGTGGGACAGACAGTGTGTGTGGAACAGGCAGAGAGTGTGACAGGGAGTGTGTGTGGGACAGGCAGTGTGTGAGGAACAGGCAATTAGTGTGACAGGTAGTGTGTGTGGGGCAGGCATTTTGTGTGGAAAAGGCAGTGTGTGTGGGACAAGCAGTTTGTGTGGGACAGGCAGTGTGTGTGTGGAACAGGCAGTGTGTGTGGGACAGGCAGTGTGTGTGAGACAGACAGTGTGTGTGGGACAGGCAGTGTGTGTGGGACAGGCAGCGTGTGGGACAGTCAGTGCATGTGGAACAGGCAGTTTGTGTTGAACAGGCAAGTTATGTGTGACAGGCAGTGTGTGTGCGACAGGCTGTGTGTGTCGAACAGGCAGTGAGTGTTACAGGTAGTGTGTGTGGGGCAGGCAGTGCGTGTGGAACAGGCAGTGTGTGTGGGACTGCAGTGTGTGGGACAGACAGTGAGTGTGAAACAGGCAGTGAATGTAACAGGTAGTGTGTGTGGGACAGGCAGTGTGTGTAGGATAGGTAGAGTGTGTGGAACAGGCAGTGAGTGTGAGACAGGCAGTGAGTGTGACAGGTAGTGTGTGTGGGACAGGCAATGTGTGTGGGACAGGTAGTGTTTGTGGGAAAGGCAGTGTGTGTGGAACAGGCAGTGTGTGTAGGACAGGCAGTGAGTGTGGCAGGCAGTGAGTGTGGCAGGCAGTGCGTGTGAACAGGCAGTGTGTGTGACAGGTAGTGTGTGTGGGGCAGGAAGTGTGTGTGAGGCAGACAATGTGTGTGGGACTGGCAGTGTGTGTAGGACAGGCTGTGTGTGTCGAACAAGCAGTGAGTGTGACAGGTAGTGTGTGTGGGGCAGGCAGTGCGTGTGGAACAGGCAGTGAGTGTGAAACAGTCAGTGAGTGTTACAGGTCGTGTGTGTGGGACAGGCAGTTTGTGTGGGATAGGTAGTGTGTGTGGATCAGGCAGTGAGTGTGGGACAGGCAGTGTGTGTGGGACAGGCAGTCTGTGTGGGATAGATAGTGTGTGTGGATCAGGCAGTGTGTGGGACAGGCAGTGTGTGTGGGACAGGTAGTGTGTGTGGGACAGGCAATGTGTGTGGGACAGGTAGTGTTTGTGGGAAAGGCAGTGTGTGTGGAACAGGCAGTATGTGCAGAACAGGCAGTGAGTGTGACAGGCAGTGCGTGTGGAACAGGCAGTGTGTGTGACAGGTAGTGTGTGTGTGGGGCAGGCAGTGTGTGTGGTGCATTCAATTTGTGTGGGTCAGGCAGTGTGTATGTGACAGGCAGTGTTTGGGACAGGCAGTTTGTGTGGAGCAGGCAGTGTGTGTCGTACTGGCAGTGTGTGGGACAGGCAGTGTGTGTGGGACAGGCAGTGTGTGTGGGAAAGGCAGTGTGTGAGGAACCGGTAGTGTGTGGGAGAGGCATTGTGTGTAGGACAGGCAGTGTGTGTAGGACAGGCAGTGTGTGTGCGACAGGCAGTGTGTGTGGGTCAGGCAGTGTTTGAAACAGGCAATGTGTGCGGGACAGGCAGTATGTGTGGGAAAGGCAATGAGTGTGACAGGTAGAGTGTGGGGCAGGCAGTGCATGTGGGACAGGCAGAGTGTGTGGGACAGACAGTGTGTGTGGAACAGGCAGAGAGTGTGACAGGGAGTGTGTGTGGGACAGGCAGTGTGTGAGGAACAGGCAATTAGTGTGACAGGTAGTGTGTGTGGGGCAGGCAGTTTGTGTGGAAAAGGCAGTGTGTGTGGGACAAGCAGTTTGTGTGGGACAGGCAGTGTGTGTGTGGAACAGGCAGTGTGTGTGGGACAGGCAGTGTGTGTGAGACAGACAGTGTGTGTGGGACAGGCAGTGTGTGTGGGACAGGCAGCGTGTGGGACAGTCAGTGCATGTGGAACAGGCAGTTTGTGTTGAACAGGCAAGTTATGTGCGACAGGCAGTGTGTGTGCGACAGGCTGTGTGTGTCGAACAGGCAGTGAGTGTTACAGGTAGTGTGTGTGGGGCAGGCAGTGCGTGTGGAACAGGCAGTGTGTGTGGGACTGCAGTGTGTGGGACAGACAGTGAGTGTGAAACAGGGAGTGAATGTAACAGGTAGTGTGTGTGGGACAGGCAGTGTGTGTAGGATAGGTAGTGTGTGTGGAACAGGCAGTGAGTGTGAGACAGGCAGTGAGTGTGACAGGTAGTGTGTGTGGGACAGGCAGTGTGTGTAGGATAGGTAGTGTGTGTGGAACAGGCAATGTGTGTGGGACAGTCAGTGTGTGGGACAGGCAGTGTGTGTGGGACAGGTAGTGTTTGTGGGAAAGGTAGTGTGTGTGGAACAGGCAGTGTGTGTAGGACAGGCAGTGAGTGTGAGACAGGCAGTGAGTGTGACAGGTAGTGTGTGTGGAACAGGCAGTGTGTGTGGGACAGGTAGTGTGTGTGGGACAGGCAATGTGTGTGGGACAGGCAGTGTGTGTGGGACAGGTAGTGTTTGTGGGAAAGGCAGTGTGTGTGGAACAGGCAGTGTGTGTAGGACAGGCAGTGAGTGTGACAGGTAGTGTGTGTGGGACAGGCTGTGTGTGCAGAACAGGCTGTGAGTGTGACAGGCATTGCGTGTGGGACAGGCAGTGCGTGTGGAACAGGCAATTTATGTGCGACAGGCAATGTGTGTGTGACAGGCAGTGTGTGTGGAAAGGCAGTGAGTGTGACAGGCAGTGTGTGTAGAACAGGCAGTGAGTGTGGCAGGCAGTGTGTGTGACAGGTAGTGTGTGTGGGGCAGGAAGTGTGTGTGACAGGTAGTGTGTGTGGGGCAGGAAGTGTGTGTGAGGCAGACAATGTGTGTGGGACTGGCAGTGTGTGTAGGACAGGCTGTGTGTGTCGAACAGGCAGTGAGTGTGACAGGTAGTGTGTGTGGGGTAGGCAGTGCGTGTGAAACAGGCAGTGAGTGGGACAGGCAGTCTGTGTGGGATAGGCAGTGTGTGTGGAACAGGCAGTGTGTGTGGAACAGGCAGTGTGTGTGGGACAGGCAGTGTGTGTGGGACAGACAGTGTGTGTGGGACAGGCAGTGTGTGTGGGACAGGCAGCGTGTGGGACAGCCAGTGCATGTGGAACATGCAGTTTGTGTTGAACAGGCAATTTATGTGCGACAGGCAGTGTGTGTGGAACAGGCAGTGAGTGTGACAGGTAATGTGCGTTGGACAGGCAGCGTGTGGGACAGTCAGTGCATGTGGAACAGGCAGTTTGTGTTGAACAGGCAAGTTATGTGCGACAGGCAGTGTGATGTGACAGGTAATGTGTTTTGGACAGGAAGTGTGTGTGAGGCAGGCAATGTGTGTGGGACAGGCAGTGAGTGTGAGAGAAAGTGTGTGTGGGGCAGGCAATTTGTGTGGGACAGGCAGTGTGTGTGGGACAGGTAGTGTTTGTGGGAAAGGCAGTGTGTGTGGAACAGGCAGTGTGTGTAGGACAGGCAGTGAGTGTGGCAGGCAGTGTGTGTGGCAGGCAGTGCGTGTGAACAGGCAGTGTGTGTGACAGGTAGTGTGTGTGGGGCAGGAAGTGTGTGTGAGGCAGACAATGTGTGTGGGACTGGCAGTGTGTGTAGGACAGGCTGTGTGTGTCGAACAAGCAGTGAGTGTGACAGGTAGTGTGTGTGGGGCAGGAAGTGCGTGTGGAACAGGCAGTGAATGTGAAACAGTCAGTGAGTTTGACAGGTCGTGTGTGTGGGACAGGCAGTTTGTGTGGGATAGGTAGTGTGTGTGGATCAGGCAGTGAGTGTGGGACAGGCAGTGTGTGTGGGGCAGGTAGTGTGTGTGGGACAGGCAATGTGTGTGGGACAGGTAGTGTTTGTGGGAAAGGCAGTGTGTGTGGAACAGGCAGTATGTGCAGAACAGGCAGTGAGTGTGACAGGCAGTGCGTGTGGAACAGGCAGTGTGTGTGACAGGTAGTGTGTGTGTGGGGCAGGCAGTGTGTGTGGTGCATTCAATTTGTGTGGGTCAGGCAGTGTGTGTGGGACAGGCAGTTTGTGTGGAACAGACAGTGTGTGTAGTACTGGCAGTGTGTGGGACAGGCAGTGTGTGTAGGACAGGCAGTGTGTGTGCGACAGGCAGTGTGTGTGGGTCAGGCAGTGTTTGAAACAGGCAATGTGTGCGGGACAGGCAGTATGTGTGGGAAAGGCAATGAGTGTGACAGGTAGAGTGTGGGGCAGGCAGTGCATGTGGGACAGGCAGAGTGTGTGGGACAGGCAGTGTGTGTGGAACAGGCAGAGAGTGTGACAGGGAGTGTGTGTGGGACAGGCAGTGTGTGAGGAACAGGCAATTAGTGTGACAGGTAGTGTGTGTGGGGCAGGCAGTTGTGTGGAAAAGGCAGTGTGTGTGGGACAAGCAGTTTGTGTGGGACAGGCAGTGTGTGTGTGGAACAGGCAGTGTGTGTGGGACAGGCAGTGTGTGTGGGACAGACAGTGTGTGTGGGACAGGCAGTGTGTGTGGGACAGGCAGCGTGTGGGACAGTCAGTGCATGTGGAACAGGCAGTTTGTGTTGAACAGGCAAGTTATGTGCGACAGGCAGTGTGTGTGCGACAGGCAGTGTGTTTGCGACAGGCTGTGTGTGTCGAACAGGCAGTGAGTGTTACAGGTAGTGTGTGTGGAACAGGCAGTGAGTGTGAGACAGGCAGTGAGTGTGACAGGTAGTGTGTGTGGGACAGGCAATGTGTGTGGGACAGTCAGTGTGTGGGACAGGCAGTGTGTGTGGGACAGGTAGTGTTTATGGGAAAGGCAGTGTGTGTGGAACAGGCTGTGTGTGCAGAACAGGCTGTGAGTGTGACAGGCATTGCGTGTGGGACAGGCAGTGCGTGTGGAAAAGGCAGTGCGTGTGGAACAGGCAATTTATGTGCGACAGGCAGTGTGTGTGTGACAGGCAGTGTGTGTGGAATAGGCAGTGAGTGTGACAGGCAGTGTGTGTAGAACAGGCAGTGAGTGTGGCAGGCAGTGTGTGTGGCAGGCAGTGCATGTGAACAGGCAGTGTGTGTGACAGGTAGTGTGTGTGGGGCAGGAAGTGTGTGTGAGGCAGACAATGTGTGTGGGACTGGCAGTGTGTGTAGGACAGGCTGTGTGTGTCGAACAAGCAGTGAGTGTGACAGGTAGTGTGTGTGGGGCAGGCAGTGAGTGTGAAACAGTCAGTGAGTGTGACAGGTCGTGTGTGTGGGACAGGCAGTCTGTGTGGGATAGGTAGTGTGTGTGGATCAGGCAGTGAGTGTGGGACAGGCAGTGTGTGTGGGACAGGCAGTCTGTGTGGGATAGATAGTGTGTGTGGATCAGGCAGTGAGTGTGGGACAGGCAGTGTGTGTGCGACAGGTAGTGTGTGTGGGACAGGCAATGTGTGTGGGACAGGTAGTGTTTGTGGGAAAGGCAGTGTGTGTGGAACAGGCAGTATGTGCAGAACAGGCAGTGAGTGTGACAGGCAGTGCGTGTGGAACAGGCAGTGTGTGTGACAGGTAGTGTGTGTGTGGGGCAGGCAGTGTGTGTGGTGCATTCAATTTGTGTGGGTCAGGCAGTGTGTATGCGACAGGCAGTGTTTGGGACAGGCAGTTTGTGTGGAACAGGCAGTGTGTGTCGTACTGGCAGTGTGTGGGACAGGCAGTGTGTGTGGGACAGGCAGTGTGTGTGGGAAAGGCAGTGTGTGAGGAACCGGTAGTGTGTGGGAGAGGCATTGTGTGTAGGACAGGCAGTGTGTGTAGGACAGGCAGTGTGTGTGCGACAGGCAGTGTGTGTGGGTCAGGCAGTGTTTGAAACAGGCAATGTGTGCGGGACAGGCAGTATGTGTGGGAAAGGCAATGAGTGTGACAGGTAGAGTGTGGGGCAGGCAGTGCATGTGGGACAGGCAGAGTGTGTGGGACAGACAGTGTGTGTGGAACAGGCAGAGAGTGTGACAGGGAGTGTGTGTGGGACAGGCAGTGTGTGAGGAACAGGCAATTAGTGTGACAGGTAGTGTGTGTGGGGCAGGCAGTTTGTGTGGAAAAGGCAGTGTGTGTGGGACAAGCAGTTTGTGTGGGACAGGCAGTGTGTGTGTGGAACAGGCAGTGTGTGTGGGACAGGCAGTGTGTGTGAGACAGACAGTGTGTGTGGGACAGGCAGTGTGTGTGGGACAGGCAGCGTGTGGGACAGTCAGTGCATGTGGAACAGGCAGTTTGTGTTGAACAGGCAAGTTATGTGCGACAGGCAGTGTGTGTGCGACAGGCTGTGTGTGTCGAACAGGCAGTGAGTGTTACAGGTAGTGTGTGTGGGGCAGGCAGTGCGTGTGGAACAGGCAGTGTGTGTGGGACTGCAGTGTATGGGACAGACAGTGAGTGTGAAACAGGCAGTGAATGTAACAGGTAGTGTGTGTGGGACAGGCAGTGTGTGTAGGATAGGTAGTGTGTGTGGAACAGGCAGTGAGTGTGAGACAGGCAGTGAGTGTGACAGGTAGTGTGTGTGGGACAGGCAATGTGTGTGGGACAGGTAGTGTTTGTGGGAAAGGCAGTGTGTGTGGAACAGGCAGTGTGTGTAGGACAGGCAGTGAGTGTGGCAGGCAGTGTGTGTGGCAGGCAGTGCGTGTGAACAGGCAGTGTGTGTGACAGGTAGTGTGTGTGGGGCAGGAAGTGTGTGTGAGGCAGACAATGTGTGTGGGACTGGCAGTGTGTGTAGGACAGGCTGTGTGTGTCGAACAAGCAGTGAGTGTGACAGGTAGTGTGTGTGGGGCAGGCAGTGCGTGTGGAACAGGCAGTGAGTGTGAAACAGTCAGTGAGTGTGACAGGTCGTGTGTGTGGGACAGGCAGTTTGTGTGGGATAGGTAGTGTGTGTGGATCAGGCAGTGAGTGTGGGACAGGCAGTGTGTGTGGGACAGGCAGTCTGTGTGGGATAGATAGTGTGTGTGAATCAGGCAGTGAGTGTGGGACAGGCAGTGTGTGTGGGACAGGTAGTGTGTGTGGGACAGGCAATGTGTGTGGGACAGGTAGTGTTTGTGGGAAAGGCAGTGTGTGTGGAACAGGCAGTATGTGCAGAACAGGCAGTGAGTGTGACAGGCAGTGCGTGTGGAACAGGCAGTGTGTGTGACAGGTAGTGTGTGTGTGGGGCAGGCAGTGTGTGTGGTGCATTCAATTTGTGTGGGTCAGGCAGTGTGTATGCGACAGGCAGTGTTTGGGACAGGCAGTTTGTGTGGAGCAGGCAGTGTGTGTCGTACTGGCAGTGTGTGGGACAGGCAGTGTGTGTGGGACAGGCAGTGTGTGTGGGAAAGGCAGTGTGTGAGGAACCGGTAGTGTGTGGGAGAGGCATTGTGTGTAGGACAGGCAGTGTGTGTAGGACAGGCAGTGTGTGTGCGACAGGCAGTGTGTGTGGGTCAGGCAGTGTTTGAAACAGGCAATGTGTGCGGGACAGGCAGTATGTGTGGGAAAGGCAATGAGTGTGACAGGTAGAGTGTGGGGCAGGCAGTGCATGTGGGACAGGCAGAGTGTGTGGGACAGACAGTGTGTGTGGAACAGGCAGAGAGTGTGACAGGGAGTGTGTGTGGGACAGGCAGTGTGTGAGGAACAGGCAATTAGTGTGACAGGTAGTGTGTGTGGGGCAGGCAGTTTGTGTGGAAAAGGCAGTGTGTGTGGGACAAGCAGTTTGTGTGGGACAGGCAGTGTGTGTGTGGAACAGGCAGTGTGTGTGGGACAGGCAGTGTGTGTGAGACAGACAGTGTGTGTGGGACAGGCAGTGTGTGTGGGACAGGCAGCGTGTGGGACAGTCAGTGCATGTGGAACAGGCAGTTTGTGTTGAACAGGCAAGTTATGTGCGACAGGCAGTGTGTGTGCGACAGGCTGTGTGTGTCGAACAGGCAGTGAGTGTTACAGGTAGTGTGTGTGGGGCAGGCAGTGCGTGTGGAACAGGCAGTGTGTGTGGGACTGCAGTGTGTGGGACAGACAGTGAGTGTGAAACAGGCAGTGAATGTAACAGGTAGTGTGTGTGGGACAGGCAGTGTGTGTAGGATAGGTAGTGTGTGTGGAACAGGCAGTGAGTGTGAGACAGGCAGTGAGTGTGACAGGTAGTGTGTGTGGGACAGGCAATGTGTGTGGGACAGGTAGTGTTTGTGGGAAAGGCAGTGTGTGTGGAACAGGCAGTGTGTGTAGGACAGGCAGTGAGTGTGGCAGGCAGTGTGTGTGGCAGGCAGTGCGTGTGAACAGGCAGTGTGTGTGACAGGTAGTGTGTGTGGGGCAGGAAGTGTGTGTGAGGCAGACAATGTGTGTGGGACTGGCAGTGTGTGTAGGACAGGCTGTGTGTGTCGAACAAGCAGTGAGTGTGACAGGTAGTGTGTGTGGGGCAGGCAGTGCGTGTGGAACAGGCAGTGAGTGTGAAACAGTCAGTGAGTGTGACAGGTCGTGTGTGTGGGACAGGCAGTTTGTGTGGGATAGGTAGTGTGTGTGGATCAGGCAGTGAGTGTGGGACAGGCAGTGTGTGTGGGACAGGCAGTCTGTGTGGGATAGATAGTGTGTGTGAATCAGGCAGTGAGTGTGGGACAGGCAGTGTGTGTGGGACAGGTAGTTTGTGTGGGACAGGCAATGTGTGTGGGACAGGTAGTGTTTGTGGGAAAGGCAGTGTGTGTGGAACAGGCAGTATGTGCAGAACAGGCAGTGAGTGTGACAGACAGTGCGTGTGGAACAGGCAGTGTGTGTGACAGGTAGTGTGTGTGTGGGGCAGGCAGTGTGTGTGGTGCATTCAATTTGTGTGGGTCAGGCAGTGTGTATGCGACAGGCAGTGTGTGGGACAGGCAGTTTGTGTGGAACAGGCAGTGTGTGTAGTACTGGCAGTGTGTGGGACAGGCAGTGTGTGTAGGACAGGCAGTGTGTGTGCGACAGGCAGTGTGTGTGGGTCAGGCAGTGTTTGAAACAGGCAATGTGTGCGGGACAGGCAGTATGTGTGGGAAAGGCAATGAGTGTGACAGGTAGAGTGTGGGGCAGGCAGTGCATGTGGGACAGGCAGAGTGTGTGGGACAGGCAGTGTGTGTGGAACAGGCAGAGAGTGTGACAGGGAGTGTGTGTGGGACAGGCAGTGTGTGAGGAACAGGCAATTAGTGTGACAGGTAGTGTGTGTGGGGCAGGCAGTTGTGTGGAAAAGGCAGTGTGTGTGGGACAAGCAGTTTGTGTGGGACAGGCAGTGTGTGTGTGGAACAGGCAGTGTGTGTGGGACAGGCAGTGTGTGTGGGACAGACAGTGTGTATGGGAAAGGCAGTGTGTGTGGGACAGGCAGCGTGTGGGGCAGTCAGTGCATGTGGAACAGGCAGTTTGTGTTGAACAGGCAAGTTATGTGCGACAGGCAGTGTGTGTGCGACAGGCAGTGTGTTTGCGACAGGCTGTGTGTGTCGAACAGGCAGTGAGTGTTACAGGTAGTGTGTGTGGGGCAGGCAGTGCGTGTGGAACAGGCAGAGTGTGTGGGACTGCAGTGTGTGGGACAGACAGTGAGTGTGAAACAGGCAGTGAATGTGACAGGTAGTGTGTGTGGGACAGGCAGTGTGTGTAGGATAGGTAGTGTGTGTGGAACAGGCAGTGAGTGTGAGACAGGCAGTGAATGTGACAGGTAGTGTGTGTGGTACAGGCAGTGTGTGTGGGACAGGCAGTGTGTGAGGGACAGGCAGCGTGTGGGACAGGCAGTGTGTGTGGAACAGGCAATTTATGTGCGACAGGCAGTGTGTGTGGAACAGGCAGTGAGTGTGACAGGTAATGTGTGTGGGACAAGCAGTGTGTGTAGAACAGGCAGTGAGTGTGACAGGCAGTGTGTGTGGCAGGCAGTGCGTGTGGAACAGGCAGTGTGTGTGACAGGTTGTGTGCGTGGGGCAGGAAGTTTGTGTGAGGCAGGCAATGTGTGTGGGACTGGCAATGTGTGTGGGACAGGCAAAGTGTGTGGGACAGGCAGTGTGTGTGGGACAGGCAGCGTGTGGGACAGGCAGTGTGTGTGGAACAGGCGATTTATGTGCGACAGGCAGTGTGTGTGGAACAGGCAGTGAGTGTGACATGTAATGTGTGTGGGACAGGCAGTGTGTGTAGAACAGGCAGTGTGTGTGGAACAGGCAGTGAGTGTGACAGGCAGTGTGTGTGGGACAGGCAGTGTGTGTGGGGCAGGCAATGTGTGTGGGGCAGGCAATGTGTGTGGGACAGGCAATGTGTGTGGGACAGGCAATGTGTGTGGGGCAGGCAAAGTGTGTGGGACAGGCAGTGTGTGGGACAGGCAGTGTGTGTGGGACAGGCAGTGTGTGTGGGACAGGTAGTGTTTGTGGGAAAGGCAGTGTGTGTGGAACAGGCAGTGTATGTACGACAGGCAGTGTGTGTAGGACAGGCAGTGAGTATGACAGGTAGTGTGTGTGGGACAGGCAGTGCGTGTGGAACAGGCAGTGTGTGTGACAGGTAGTGTGTGTGTGGGGCAGGCAGTGTGTGTGGTGCTTTCAATTTGTGTGGGTCAGGCAGTGTGTATGCAACAGGCAGTGTGTGGGACAGGCAGTGTGTGTGGGACAGGCAGCGTGTGGGGCAGTCAGTGCATGTGGAACAGGCAGTTTGTGTTGAACAGGCAAGTTATGTGCGACAGGCAGTGTGTGTGCGACAGGCAGTGTGTTTGCGACAGGCTGTGTGTGTCGAACAGGCAGTGAGTGTTACAGGTAGTGTGTGTGGGGCAGGCAGTGCGTGTGGAACAGGCAGAGTGTGTGGGACTGCAGTGTGTGGGACAGACAGTGAGTGTGAAACAGGCAGTGAATGTGACAGGTAGTGTGTGTGGGACAGGCAGTGTGTGTAGGATAGGTAGTGTGTGTGGAACAGGCAGTGAGTGTGAGACAGGCAGTGAATGTGACAGGTAGTGTGTGTGGTACAGGCAGTGTGTGTGGGACAGGCAGTGTGTGAGGGACAGGCAGCGTGTGGGACAGGCAGTGTGTGTGGAACAGGCAATTTATGTGCGACAGGCAGTGTGTGTGGAACAGGCAGTGAGTGTGACAGGTAATGTGTGTGGGACAAGCAGTGTGTGTAGAACAGGCAGTGAGTGTGACAGGCAGTGTGTGTGGCAGGCAGTGCGTGTGGAACAGGCAGTGTGTGTCACAGGTTGTGTGCGTGGGGCAGGAAGTTTGTGTGAGGCAGGCAATGTGTGTGGGACTGGCAATGTGTGTGGGACAGGCAAAGTGTGTGGGACAGGCATTGTGTGTGGGACAGGCAGCGTGTGGGACAGGCAGTGTGTGTGGAACAGGCAATTTATGTGCGACAGGCAGTGTGTGTGGTACAGGCAGTGAGTGTGACAGGTAATGTGTGTGGGACAGGCAGTGTGTGTAGAACAGGCAGTGTGTGTGGAACAGGCAGTGAGTGTGACAGGCAGTGTGTGTGGGACAGGCAGTGTGTGTGGGGCAGGCAATGTGTGTGGGGCAGGCAATGTGTGTGGGACAGGCAATGTGTGTGGGACAGGCAATGTGTGTGGGACAGGCAAAGTGTGTGGGACAGGCAGTGTGTGGGACAGGCAGTGTGTGTGGGACAGGCAGTGTGTGTGGGACAGGTAGTGTTTGTGGGAAAGGCAGTGTGTGTGGAACAGGCAGTGTATGTACGACAGGCAGTGTGTGTAGGACAGGCAGTGAGTATGACAGGTAGTGTGTGTGGGACAGGCAGTGTGTGCAGAACAGGCAGTGCGTGTGGGTCAGGCAGTGCGTGTGGAACAGGCAGTGTGTGTGACAGGTAGTGTGTGTGTGGGGCAGGCAGTGTGTGTGGTGCATTCAATTTGTGTGGGTCAGGCAGTGTGTATGCAACAGGCAGTGTGTGGGACAGGCAGTGTGTGTGGGACAGGTAGTGTGTGTGGGACAGGCAGTGTGTGTGGGACAGGCAGTGTGTAGGACAGGCAGTGTGTGTGCGACAGGCAGTGTGTGTGGGACAGGCAGTGTTTGAAACAGGCAAAGTGTGCAGGACATTCAGTATGTGTGGGAAATGCAATGAGTGTGACAGGTAGAGTGTGGGGCAGGCAGTGCATGTGGGACAGGCAGAGTGTGTGGGACAGGCAGTGTGTGGAACAGGCAGAGAGTGTGACAGGGAGTGTGTGTGGGACAGGCAGTGTGTGAGGAACAGGCAATTAGTGTGACAGGTAGTGTGTGTGGGTCTGGCAGTTTGTGTGGAAAAGGCAGTGTGTGTGGGACAAGCAGTTTGTGTGGGACAGGCAGTGTGTGTGGAACAGGCAATGTGTGTGGGACAGGCAGTGTGTGTGGGACAGGCAGTGTGTGTGGGACAGGCAGCGTGTGGGACAGGCAGTGCATGTGGAACAGGCAGTTTGTGTTGAACAGGCAATTTATGTGCGACTGGCAGTGTGTGTGGGACAGGCAGTGTGTGTGACAGGTAATGTGTGTTGGACAGGCAGCGTGTGGGACAGTCAGTGCATGTGGAATAGGCAGTGTGTGTGGGACTGCAGTGTGTGGGACAGGCAGTGAGTGTGAAACAGGCAGTGAATGTGACAGGTAGTGTGTGTGGGGTAGGCAGTGCGTGTGGAACAGGCAGTGCGTGTGGAACAGGCAGTGTGTGTGGGACTGCAGTGTGTGGGACAGGCAGTGAGTGTGAAACAGGCAGTGAATGCGACAGGTAGTGTGTGTGGGACAGGCAGTGTGTGTAGGATAGGTAGTGTGTGTGGAACAGGCAATGTGTGTGGGACAGTCAGTGTGTGGGACAGGCAGTGTGTGTGGGACAGGTAGTGTTTGTGGGAAAGGTAGTGTGTGTGGAACAGGCAGTGTGTGTAGGAAAGGCAGTGAGTGTGAGACAGGCAGTGAGTATGACAGGTAGTGTGTGTGGAACAGGCAGTGTGTGTGGGACAGGTAGTGTGTGTGGGACAGGCAATGTGTGTGGGACAGTCAGTGTGTGGGACAGGCAGTGTGTGTGGGACAGGTAGTGTTTGTGGGAAAGGCAGTGTGTGTGGAACAGGCAGTTTGTGTAGGACAGGCAGTGAGTGTGACGGGTAGTGTGTGTGTGACAGGCTGTGTGTGCAGAACAGGCTGTGAGTGTGACAGGCATTGCGTGTGGGACAGGCAGTGCGTGTGGAACAGGCAATTTATGTGCGACAGGCAGTGTGTGTGTGACCGGCAGTGCGTGTGGAATAGGCAGTGAGTGTGACAGGCAGTGTGTGTAGAACAGGCAGTGAGTGTGGCAGGCAGTGTGTGTGGCAGGCAGTGCGTGTGAACAGGCAGTGTGGGTGACAGGTAGTGTGTGTGGGGCAGGAAGTGTGTGTGAGGCAGACAATGTGTGTGGGACTGGCAGTGTGTGTAGGACAGGCTGTGTGTGTCGAACAGGCAGTGAGTGTGACAGGTAGTGTGTGTGGGGTAGGCAGTGTGTGTGGAACAGGCAGTGAGTGTGAAACAGGCAGTGAGTTTGACAGGTTGTGTGTGTGGGACAGGCAGTCTGTGTGTGACAGGTAGTGTGTGTGGGGCAGGCAGTGTGTGTGGTGCATTCAATGTGTGTGGGTCAGGCAGTGTGTATGCAACAGGCAGTGTGTGGGACAGGCAGTGTGTGTGGAACAGGCAGTGTGTGTAGTACTGGAAGTGTGTGGGACAGGCAGTGTGTGTGGGACAGGCAGTGTGTGTGGGAAAGGCAGTGTGTGAGGAACCGGTAGTGTGTGGGAGAGGCATTGTGTGTAGGACAGGCAGTGTGTGTGGGACAGGCAGTGTGTGTGGGACAGGCAGTGTGTGTGGGACAGGCGGTGTGTGTGGGACAGGCAATTAGTGTGACAGGTAGTGTGTGTGGGACAGGCAGTGTGTGTGGGACAGGCAGTGTGTCTGGGACAGGCAGCGTGTGGGACAGGCAGTGTGTGTGGAACAGGCAATTTATGTGCGACAGGCAGTGTGTGTGGAACAGGCAGTGTGTGTGGAACAGGCAGTGAGTGTGACAGCTAATGTGTGTGGGACAGGCAGTGTGTGTAGAACAGGCAATGTGTGTAGAACAAGCAGTGAGTGTGACAGGCAGTGTGTGTGGCAGGCAGTGCGTGTGGAACAGGCAGTGTGTGTGACAGGTAGTGTGTGTGGGGCAGGAAGTTTGTGTGAGGCAGGCAATGTGTGTGGGACTGGCAGTGTGTGTAGGACAGGCTGTGTGTGTCGAACAGGCAGTGTGTGTGGAACAGGCAGTGAGTGTGACAGGTCGTGTGTGTGGGACAGGCAGTGTGTGTGGGACAGGCAGTGTGTGTGGGACAGGCAGTGTGTGTGGGACAGGTAGTGTGTGAGGAACAGGCAATTAGTGTGACAGGTAGTGTGTGTGGGGCAGGCAGTGTGTGTGGGACAGGAAGTGTGTGTGGGACAAGCAGTTTGTGTGGGACAGGCAGTGTGTGTGGAACAGGCAGTGTGTGTGGGACAGGCAGTGTGTGTGGGACAGACAGTGTGTGTGGAACAGGTAGTGTGTGGGACAGGCAGTGTGTGGGACAGACAGTGTGTGTGGTACAGGCAGTGTGTGTGGGACAGGCAGTGTGTGAGGGACAGGCAATTAGTGTGACAGGTAGTGTGTGTGGGGCAGGCAGTGTGTGTGGGACAGGAAGTGTGTGTGGGACAAGCAGTTTGTGTGGGACAGGCAGTGTGTGTGGAACAGGCAGTGTGTGTGGAACAGGCAGTGAGTGTGACAGGTCGTGTGTGTGGGACAGGCAGTGTGTGTGGGACAGGCAGTGTGTGTGGGACAGGCAGTGTGTGTGGGACAGGTAGTGTGTGAGGAACAGGCAATTAGTGTGACAGGTAGTGTGTGTGGGGCAGGCAGTGTGTGTGGGACAGGAAGTGTGTGTGGGACAAGCAGTTTGTGTGGGACAGGCAGTGTGTGTGGAACAGGCAGTGTGTGTGGGACAGGCAGTGTGTGTGGGACAGACAGTGTGTGTGGAACAGGTAGTGTGTGGGACAGGCAGTGTGTGGGACAGACAGTGTGTGTGGTACAGGCAGTGTGTGTGGGACAGGCAGTGTGTGAGGGACAGGCAGCGTGTGGGACAGGCAGTGTGTGTGGAACAGGCAATTTATGTGCGACAGGCAGTGTGTGTGGAACAGGCAGTGAGTGTGACAGGTAATGTGTGTGGGACAAGCAGTGTGTGTAGAACAGGCAGTGAGTGTGACAGGCAGTGTGTGTGGCAGGCAGTGCGTGTGGAACAGGCAGTGTGTGTGACAGGTTGTGTGCGTGGGGCAGGAAGTTTGTATGAGGCAGGCAATGTGTGTGGGACTGGCAATGTGTGTGGGACAGGCAAAGTGTGTGGGACAGGCAGTGTGTGTGGGACAGGCAGCGTGTGGGACAGGCAGTGTGTGTGGAACAGGCAATTTATGTGCGACAGGCAGTGTGTGTGGAACAGGCAGTGAGTGTGACAGGTAATGTGTGTGGGACAGGCAGTGTGTGTAGAACCGGCAGTGTGTGTCGAACAGGCAGTGAGTGTGACAGGTCGTGTGTGTGGGACAGGCAGTGTGTGTGGGACAGGCAGTGTGTGTGGGACAGGCAATGTGTGTGGGGCAGGCAATGTGTGTGGGACAGGCAATGTGTGTGGGACAGGCAATGTGTGTGGGACAGGCAAAGTGTGTGGGACAGGCAGTGTGTGGGACAGGCATTGTGTGTGGGACAGGCAATGTGTGTGGGACAGGTAGTGTTTGTGGGAAAGGCTGTGTGTGTGGAACAGGCAGTGTATGTACGACAGGCAGTGTGTGTAGGACAGGCAGTGAGTATGACAGGTAGTGTGTGTGGGACAGGCAGTGTGTGCAGAACAGGCAGTGCGTGTGGGTCAGGCAGTGCGTGTGGAACAGGCAGTGTGTGTGACAGGTAGTGTGTGTGTGGGGCAGGCAGTGTGTGTGGTGCATTCAATTTGTGTGGGTCAGGCAGTGTGTATGCAACAGGCAGTGTGTGGGACAGGCAGTGTGTGTGGGACAGGCAGTGTGTGTGGGACAGGCAGTGTGTGTGGGACAGGCAGTGTGTAGGACAGGCAGTGTGTGTGCGACAGGCAGTGTGTGTGGGACAGGCAGTGTTTGAAACAGGCAAAGTGTGCAGGACATGCAGTATGTGTGGGAAAGGCAATGAGTGTGACAGGTAGAGTGTGGGGCAGGCAGTGCATGTGGGACAGGCAGAGTGTGTGGGACAGGCAGTGTGTGTGGGACAGGCAGAGAGTGTGACAGGGAGTGTGTGTGGGACAGTCAGTGTGTGAGGAACAGGCAATTAGTGTGACAGGTAGTGTGTGTGGGGCTGGCAGTTTGTGTGGAAAAGGCAGTGTGTGTGGGACAAGCAGTTTGTGTGGGACAGGCAGTGTGTGTGGAACAGGCAGTGTGTGTGGGACAGGCAGTGTGTGTGGGACAGGCAGTGTGTGTGGGACAGGCAGCGTGTGGGACAGGCAGTGCATGTGGAACAGGCAGTTTGTGTTGAACAGGCAATTTATGTGCGACTGGCAGTGTGTGTGGGACAAGCAGTGTGTGTGACAGGTAATGTGTGTTGGACAGGCAGCGTGTGGGACAGTCAGTGCATGTGGAATAGGCAGTGTGTGTGGGACTGCAGTGTGTGGGACAGGCAGTGAGTGTAAAAGAGGCAGTGAATGTGACAGGTAGTGTGTGTGGGGCAGGCAGTGCGTGTGGAACAGGCAGTGCGTGTGGAACAGGCAGTGTGTGTGGGACTGCAGTGTGTGGGACAGGCAGTGAGTGTGAAACAGGCAGTGAATGTGACAGGTAGTGTGTGTGGGACAGGCAGTGTGTGTAGGATAGGTAGTGTGTGTGGAACAGGCAATGTGTGTGGGACAGTCAGTGTGTGGGACAGGCAGTGTGTGTGGGACAGGTAGTGTTTGTGGGAAAGGTAGTGTGTGTGGAACAGGCAGTGTGTGTAGGAAAGGCAGTGAGTGTGAGACAGGCAGTGAGTGTGACAGGTAGTGTGTGTGGAACAGGCAGTGTGTGTGGGACAGGTAGTGTATGTGGGACAGGCAATGTGTGTGGGACAGTCAGTGTGTGGGACAGGCAGTGTGTGTGGGACAGGTAGTGTTTGTGGGAAAGGCAGTGTGTGTGGAACAGGCAGTGTGTGTAGGACAGGCAGTGAGTGTGACGGGTAGTGCGTGTGGGACAGGCTGTGTGTGCAGAACAGGCTGTGAGTGTGACAGGCATTGCGTGTGGGACAGGCAGTGCGTGTGGAAAAGGCAGTGTGTGTGGAACAGGCAATTTATGTGCGACAGGCAGTGTGTGTGTGACCGGCAGTGTGTGTGGAATAGGCAGTGAGTGTGACAGGCAGTGTGTGTAGAACAGGCAGTGAGTGTGGCAGGCAGTGTGTGTGGCAGGCAGTGCGTGTGAACAGGCAGTGTGGGTGACAGGTAGTGTGTGTGGGGCAGGAAGTGTGTGTGAGGCAGACAATGTGTGTGGGACTGGCAGTGTGTGTAGGACAGGCTGTGTGTGTCGAACAGGCAGTGAGTGTGACAGGTAGTGTGTGTGGGGTAGGCAGTGCGTGTGGAACAGGCAGTGAGTGTGAAACAGGCAGTGAGTTTGACAGGTCGTGTGTGTGGGACAGGCAGTCTGTGTGGGATAGGCAGTGTGTGTGGAACAGGCAGTGTGTGTGGGACAGGCAGTGTGTGTGGGACAGGTAGTGTGTGTGGGACAGGCAATGTGTGTGGGACAGGTAGTGTTTGTGGGAAAGGCAGTGTGTGTGGAACAGGCAGTGTGTGCAGAACAGGCAGTGAGTGTGACAGACAGTGCGTGTGGAATAGGCAGTGTGTGTGACAGGTAGTGTGTGTGGGGCAGGCAGTGTGTGTGGTGCATTCAATGTGTGTGGGTCAGGCAGTGTGTATGCAACAGGCAGTGTGTGGGACAGGCAGTGTGTGTGGAACAGGCAGTGTGTGTAGTACTGGAAGTGTGTGGGACAGGCAGTGTGTGTGGGACAGGCAGTGTGTGTGGGAAAGGCAGTGTGTGAGGAACCGGTAGTGTGTGGGAGAGGCATTGTGTGTAGGACAGGCAGTGTGTGTGGGACAGGCAGTGTGTGTGGGACAGGCAGTGTGTGTGGGACAGGCGGTGTGTGTGGGACAGGCAATTAGTGTGACAGGTAGTGTGTGTGGGACAGGCAGTGTGTGTGGGACAGGCAGTGTGTCTGGGACAGGCAGTGAGTGTGACAGCTAATGTGTGTGGGACAGGCAGTGTGTGTAGAACAGGCAATGTGTGTAGAACAAGCAGTGAGTGTGACAGGCAGTGTGTGTGGCAGGCAGTGCGTGTGGAACAGGCAGTGTGTGTGACAGGTAGTGTGTGTGGGGCAGGAAGTTTGTGTGAGGCAGGCAATGTGTGTGGGACTGGCAGTGTGTGTAGGACAGGCTGTGTGTGTCGAACAGGCAGTGTGTGTGGAACAGGCAGTGAGTGTGACAGGTCGTGTGTGTGGGACAGGCAGTGTGTGTGGGACAGGCAGTGTGTGTGGGACAGGCAGTGTGTGTGGGACAGGTAGTGTGTGAGGAACAGGCAATTAGTGTGACAGGTAGTGTGTGTGGGGCAGGCAGTGTGTGTGGGACAGGAAGTGTGTGTGGGACAAGCAGTTTGTGTGGGACAGGCAGTGTGTGTGGAACAGGCAGTGTGTGTGGGACAGGCAGTGTGTGTGGGACAGACAGTGTGTGTGGAACAGGTAGTGTGTGGGACAGGCAGTGTGTGGGACAGACAGTGTGTGTGGTACAGGCAGTGTGTGTGGGACAGGCAGTGTGTGAGGGACAGGCAGCGTGTGGGACAGGCAGTGTGTGTGGAACAGGCAATTTATGTGCGACAGGCAGTGTGTGTGGAACAGGCAGTGAGTGTGACAGGTAATGTGTGTGGGACAAGCAGTGTGTGTAGAACAGGCAGTGAGTGTGACAGGCAGTGTGTGTGGCAGGCAGTGCGTGTGGAACAGGCAGTGTGTGTGACAGGTTGTGTGCGTGGGGCAGGAAGTTTGTATGAGGCAGGCAATGTGTGTGGGACTGGCAATGTGTGTGGGACAGGCAAAGTGTGTGGGACAGGCAGTGTGTGTGGGACAGGCAGCGTGTGGGACAGGCAGTGTGTGTGGAACAGGCAATTTATGTGCGACAGGCAGTGTGTGTGGAACAGGCAGTGAGTGTGACAGGTAATGTGTGTGGGACAGGCAGTGTGTGTAGAACCGGCAGTGTGTGTCGAACAGGCAGTGAGTGTGACAGGTCGTGTGTGTGGGACAGGCAGTGTGTGTGGGACAGGCAGTGTGTGTGGGACAGGCAATGTGTGTGGGGCAGGCAATGTGTGTGGGACAGGCAAAGTGTGTGGGACAGGCAGTGTGTGGGACAGGCAGTGTGTGTGGGACAGGCAATGTGTGTGGGACAGGTAGTGTTTGTGGGAAAGGCTGTGTGTGTGGAACAGGCAGTGTATGTACGACAGGCAGTGTGTGTAGGACAGGCAGTGAGTATGACAGGTAGTGTGTGTGGGACAGGCAGTGTGTGCAGAACAGGCAGTGCGTGTGGGTCAGGCAGTGCGTGTGGAACAGGCAGTGTGTGTGACAGGTAGTGTGTGTGTGGGGCAGGCAGTGTGTGTGGTGCATTCAATTTGTGTGGGTCAGGCAGTGTGTATGCAACAGGCAGTGTGTGGGACAGGCAGTGTGTGTGGGACAGGCAGTGTGTGTGGGACAGGCAGTGTGTGTGGGACAGGCAGTGTGTAGGACAGGCAGTGTGTGTGCGACAGGCAGTGTGTGTGGGACAGGCAGTGTTTGAAACAGGCAAAGTGTGCAGGACATGCAGTATGTGTGGGAAAGGCAATGAGTGTGACAGGTAGAGTGTGGGGCAGGCAGTGCATGTGGGACAGGCAGAGTGTGTGGGACAGGCAGTGTGTGTGGGACAGGCAGAGAGTGTGACAGGGAGTGTGTGTGGGACAGTCAGTGTGTGAGGAACAGGCAATTAGTGTGACAGGTAGTGTGTGTGGGGCTGGCAGTTTGTGTGGAAAAGGCAGTGTGTGTGGGACAAGCAGTTTGTGTGGGACAGGCAGTGTGTGTGGAACAGGCAGTGTGTGTGGGACAGGCAGTGTGTGTGGGACAGGCAGTGTGTGTGGGACAGGCAGCGTGTGGGACAGGCAGTGCATGTGGAACAGGCAGTTTGTGTTGAACAGGCAATTTATGTGCGACTGGCAGTGTGTGTGGGACAGGCAGTGTGTGTGACAGGTAATGTGTGTTGGACAGGCAGCGTGTGGGACAGTCAGTGCATGTGGAATAGGCAGTGTGTGTGGGACTGCAGTGTGTGGGACAGGCAGTGAGTGTGAAACAGGCAGTGAATGTGACAGGTAGTGTGTGTGGGGCAGGCAGTGCGTGTGGAACAGGCAGTGCGTGTGGAACAGGCAGTGTGTGTGGGACTGCAGTGTGTGGGACAGGCAGTGAGTGTGAAACAGGCAGTGAATGTGACAGGTAGTGTGTGTGGGACAGGCAGTGTGTGTAGGATAGGTAGTGTGTGTGGAACAGGCAATGTGTGTGGGACAGTCAGTGTGTGGGACAGGCAGTGTGTGTGGGACAGGTAGTGTTTGTGGGAAAGGTAGTGTGTGTGGAACAGGCAGTGTGTGTAGGAAAGGCAGTGAGTGTGAGACAGGCAGTGAGTGTGACAGGTAGTGTGTGTGGAACAGGCAGTGTGTGTGGGACAGGTAGTGTATGTGGGACAGGCAATGTGTGTGGGACAGTCAGTGTGTGGGACAGGCAGTGTGTGTGGGACAGGTAGTGTTTGTGGGAAAGGCAGTGTGTGTGGAACAGGCAGTGTGTGTAGGACAGGCAGTGAGTGTGACGGGTAGTGCGTGTGGGACAGGCTGTGTGTGCAGAACAGGCTGTGAGTGTGACAGGCATTGCGTGTGGGACAGGCAGTGCGTGTGGAAAAGGCAGTGTGTGTGGAACAGGCAATTTATGTGCGACAGGCAGTGTGTGTGTGACCGGCAGTGTGTGTGGAATAGGCAGTGAGTGTGACAGGCAGTGTGTGTAGAACAGGCAGTGAGTGTGGCAGGCAGTGTGTGTGGCAGGCAGTGCGTGTGAACAGGCAGTGTGGGTGACAGGTAGTGTGTGTGGGGCAGGAAGTGTGTGTGAGGCAGACAATGTGTGTGGGACTGGCAGTGTGTGTAGGACAGGCTGTGTGTGTCGAACAGGCAGTGAGTGTGACAGGTAGTGTGTGTGGGGTAGGCAGTGCGTGTGGAACAGGCAGTGAGTGTGAAACAGGCAGTGAGTTTGACAGGTCGTGTGTGTGGGACAGGCAGTCTGTGTGGGATAGGCAGTGTGTGTGGAACAGGCAGTGTGTGTGGGACAGGCAGTGTGTGTGGGACAGGTAGTGTGTGTGGGACAGGCAATGTGTGTGGGACAGGTAGTGTTTGTGGGAAAGGCAGTGTGTGTGGAACAGGCAGTGTGTGCAGAACAGGCAGTGAGTGTGACAGGCAGTGCGTGTGGAATAGGCAGTGTGTGTGACAGGTAGTGTGTGTGGGGCAGGCAGTGTGTGTGGTGCATTCAATGTGTGTGGGTCAGGCAGTGTGTATGCAACAGGCAGTGTGTGGGACAGGCAGTGTGTGTGGAACAGGCAGTGTGTGGGACAGGCAGTGTGTGTGGGACAGGCAGTGTGTGTGGGAAAGGCAGTGTGTGAGGAACCGGTAGTGTGTGGGAGAGGCATTGTGTGTAGGACAGGCAGTGTGTGTGGGACAGGCAGTGTGTGTGGGACAGGCGGTGTGTGTGGGACAGGCGGTGTGTGTGGGACAGGCAATTAGTGTGACAGGTAGTGTGTGTGGGACAGGCAGTGTGTGTAGAACAGGCAGTGTGTGTAGAACAGGCAGTGAGTGTGACAGGCAGTGTGTGTGGCAGGCAGTGCGTGTGGAACAGGCAGTGTCTGTGACAGGTAGTGTGTGTGGGGCAGGAAGTTTGTGTGAGGCAGGCAATGTGTGTGGGACTGGCAGTGTGTGTAGGACAGGCTGTGTGTGTCGAACAGGCAGTGTGTGTGGAACAGGCAGTGAGTGTGACAGGTCGTGTGTGTGGGACAGGCAGTGTGTGTGGACAGGCAATGTGTGTGGGGCAGGCAATGTGTGTGGGACAGGCAATGTGTGTGGGACAGGCAAAGTGTGTGGGACAGGCAGTGTGTGGGACAGGCAGTGTGTGTGGGACAGGCAGTGTGTGTGGGACAGGTAGTGTTTGTGGGAAAGGCAATGTGTGTGGAACAGGCAGTGTGTGTACGACAGGCAGTGTGTGTAGGCCAGGTAGTGAGTATGACAGGTAGTGTGTGTGGGACAGGCAGTTGTGCAGAACAGGCAGTGCGTGTGGGTCAGGCAGTGCGTGTGGAACAGGCAGTGTGTGTGACAGGTAGTGTGTGTGTGGGGCAGGCAGTGTGTGTGGTGCATTCAATTTGTGTGGGTCAGGCAGTGTGTATGCAACAGGCAGTGTGTGGGACAGGCAGTGTGTGTGTGGGACAGGCAGTGTGTGTGGGACAGGCAGTGTGTGTGTGACAGGCAGTGTGTGCAGAACAGGCAGTGCGTGTGGGTCAGGCAGTGCGTGTGGAACAGGCAGTGTGTGTGACAGGTAGTGTGTGTGTGGGGCAGGCAGTGTGTGTGGTGCATTCAATTTGTGTGGGTCAGGCAGTGTGTATGCAACAGGCAGTGTGTGGGACAGGCAGTGTGTGTGGGACAGGCAGCGTGTGGGACAGGCAGTGCATGTGGAACAGGCAGTGTGTGTGACAGGTAATGTGTTTTGGACAGGCAGTGCATGTGGAACAGGCAGTGTGTGTGGGACTGCAGTGTGTGGGACAGGCAGTGAGTGTGAAACAGGCAGTGAATGTGACAGGTAGTGTGTGTGGGACAGGCAGTGTGTGTAGGATAGGTAGTGTGTGTGGAACAGGCAATGTGTGTGGGACAGTCAGTGTGCGGGACAGGCAGAGTGTGTGGGACAGGAAGTGTTTGTGGGAAAGGTAGTGTGTGTGGAACAGGCAGTGTGTGTAGGACAGGCAGTGAGTGTGAGACAGGCAGTGAGTGTGACAGGTAGTGTGTGTGGAACAGGCAGTGTGTGTGGGACAGGTAGTGTGTGTGGGACAGGCAATGTGTGTGGGACAGTCAGTGTGTGGGACAGGCAGTGTGTGTGGGACAGGTAGTGTTTGTGGAAAAGGCAGTGCGTGTGGAACAGGCAATTTATGTGCGACAAGCAGTGTGTGTGTGACAGGCAGTGTGTGTGGAATAGGCAGTGAGTGTGACAGGCAGTGTGTGTAGAACAGGCAGTGAGTGTGGCAGGCAGTGTGTGTGGCAGGCAGTGCGTGTGAACAGGCAGTGTGTGTGACAGGTAGTGTGTGTGGGGCAGGAAGTGTGTGTGAGGCAGACAATGTGTGTGGGACTGGCAGTGTGTGTAGGACAGGCTGTGTGTGTCGAACAGGCAGTGTGTGTGGAACAGGCAGTGAGTGTGACAGGTCGTGTGTGTGGGACAGGCAGTGTGTGTGGACAGGCAATGTGTGTGGGGCAGGCAACGTGTGTGGGACAGGCAATGTGTGTGGGACAGGCAATGTGTGTGGGACAGGCAAAGTGTGTGGGACAGGCAGTGTGTGGGACAGGCAGTGTGTGTGGGACAGGCAGTGTGTGTGGGACAGGTAGTGTTTGTGGGAAAGGCAATGTGTGTGGAACAGGCAGTGTGTGTACGACAGGCAGTGTGTGTAGCCCAGGCAGTGAGTATGACAGGTAGTGTGTGTGGGACAGGCAGTTGTGCAGAACAGGCAGTGCGTGTGGGTCAGGCAGTGCGTGTGGAACAGGAAGTGTGTGTGACAGGTAGTGTGTGTGTGGGGCAGGCAGTGTGTGTGGTGCATTCAATTTGTGTGGGTCAGGCAGTGTGTATGCAACAGGCAGTGTGTGGGACAGGCAGTGTGTGTGGGACAGGCAGTGTGAAGGGACAGGCAGTGTGTGTGGGACAGGCAGTGTGTGCAGAACAGGCAGTGCGTGTGGGTCAGGCAGTGCGTGTGGAACAGGCAGTGTGTGTGACAGGTAGTGTGTGTGTGGGGCAGGCAGTGTGTGTGGTGCATTCAATTTGTGTGGGTCAGGCAGTGTGTATGCAACAGGCAGTGTGTGGGACAGGCAGTGTGTGTGGGACAGGCAGCGTGTGGGACAGGCAGTGCATGTGGAACAGGCAGTGTGTGTGACAGGTAATGTGTTTTGGACAGGCAGTGCATGTGGAACAGGCAGTGTGTGTGGGACTGCAGTGTGTGGGACAGGCAGTGAGTGTGAAACAGGCAGTGAATGTGACAGGTAGTGTGTGTGGGACAGGCAGTGTGTGTAGGATAGGTAGTGTGTGTGGAACAGGCAATGTGTGTGGGACAGTCAGTGTGTGGGACAGGCAGTGTGTGTGGGACAGGAAGTGTTTGTGGGAAAGGTAGTGTGTGTGGAACAGGCAGTGTGTGTAGGACAGGCAGTGAGTGTGAGACAGGCAGTGAGTGTGACAGGTAGTGTGTGTGGAACAGGCAGTGTGTGTGGGACAGGTAGTGTGTGTGGGACAGGCAATGTGTGTGGGACAGTCAGTGTGTGGGACAGGCAGTGTGTGTGGGACAGGTAGTGTTTGTGGAAAAGGCAGTGCGTGTGGAACAGGCAATTTATGTGCGACAGGCAGTGTGTGTGTGACAGGCAGTGTGTGTGGAATAGGCAGTGAGTGTGACAGGCAGTGTGTGTAGAACAGGCAGTGAGTGTGGCAGGCAGTTTGTGTGGCAGGCAGTGCGTGTGAACAGGCAGTGTGTGTGACAGGTAGTGTGTGTGGGGCAGGAAGTGTGTGTGAGGCAGACAATGTGTGTGGGACTGGCAGTGTGTGTAGGACAGGCTGTGTGTGTCGAACAGGCAGTGAGTGTGACAGGTAGTGTGTGTGGGGTAGGCAGTGCGTGTGTGACAGGTAGTGTGTGTGGGGCAGGAAGTGTGTGTGAGGCAGACAATGTGTGTGGGACTGGCAGTGTGTGTAGGACAGGCTGTGTGTGTCGAACAGGCAGTGAGTGTGACAGGTAGTGTGTGTGGGGTAGGCAGTGCGTGTGGAACAGGCAGTGAGTGTGAAACAGGCAGTGAGTGGGACAGGCAGTCTGGGTGGGAAAGGCAGTGTGTGTGGAACAGGCAGTGTGTGCAGAACAGGCAGTGAGTGTGACAGGCAGTGCGTGTGGAACAGGCAGTGTGTGTGACAGGTAGTGTGTGTGGGGCAGGCAGTGTGTGTGTTGCATTCAATTTGTGTGGGTCAGGCAGTGTGTATGCAACAGGCAGTGTGTGGGACAGGCAGTGTGTGTGGAACAGGCAGTGTGTGTAGTACTGGCAGTGTGTGGGACAGGCAGTGTGTGTGGGACAGGCAGTGTGTGTGGGACAGGCAGTGTGTGTGGGAAAGGCAGTGTGTGAGGAACCGGTAGTGTGTGGGAGAGGCATTGTGTGTAGGACAGGCAGTGTGTGTGGGACAGGCGGTCTGTGTGGGACAGGCGGTCTGTGTGGGACAGGCAGTGTGTGTGGGACAGGCAGTGTGTGTGGGACAGGCAGTGTGTGTGCGACAGGCAGTGTGTGTGGAACAGGCAGTGAGTGTTACAGGTAGTTTGTGTGGAGCAGGCAGTGCGTGTGGAACAGGCAGTGCGTGTGGAACAGGCAGTGTGTGTGGGACTGCAGTGTGTGGGACAGGCAGTGAGTGTGAAACAGGCAGTGAATGTGACAGGTAGTGTGTGTGGGACAGGCAGTGTGTGTAGGATAGGTAGTGTGTGTGAGACAGGCAGTGAGTGTGACAGGTAGTGTGTGTGGGACAGGCAATGTGTGTGGGACAGTCAGTGTGTGGGACAGGCAGTGTGTGTGGGACAGGTAGTGTTTGTGGGAAAGGCAGTGTGTGTGGAACAGGCAGTGTGTGTAGGACAGGCAGTGAGTGTGACAGGTAGTGTGTGTGGGACAGGCTGTGTGTGCAGAACAGGCTGTGAGTGTGACAGGCATTGTGTGTGGGACAGGCAGTGCGTGTGGAAAAGGCAGTGCGTGTGGGACAGTCAGTGTGTGGGACAGGCAGTGTGTGTGGGACAGGTAGTGTTTGTGGGAAAGGCAGTGTGTGTGGAACAGGCAGTGTGTGTAGGACAGGCAGTGAGTGTGACAGGTAGTGTGTGTGGGACAGGCTGTGTGTGCAGAACAGGCTGTGAGTGTGACAGGCAGTGCGTGTGGAAAAGGCAGTGCGTGTGGAACAGGCAATTTATGTGCGACAGGCATTGTGTGTGTGACAGGCATTGTGTGTGGAATAGGCAGTAAGTGTGACAGGCAGTGTGTGTAGAACAGGCAGTGAGTGTGGCAGGCAGTGTGTGTGGCAGGCAGTGCGTGTGAACAGGCAGTGTGTGTGACAGGTAGTGTGTGTGGGGCAGGAAGTGTGTGTGAGGCAGACAATGTGTGTGGGACTGGCAGTGTGTGTAGGACAGGCTGTGTGTGTCGAACAAGCAGTGAGTGTGACAGGTAGTGTGTGTGGGGCAGTCAGTGCGTGTGGAACAGGCAGTGAGTGTGAAACAGGCAGTGAGTGTGACAGGTCGTGTGTGTGGGACAGGCAGTCTGTGTGGGATAGGTAGTGTGTGTGGATCAGGCAGTGTGTGTGGGACAGGCAGTGTGTGTGGGACAGGCAATGTGTGTGGGACAGGTAGTGTTTGTGGGAAAGACAGTGTGTGTGGAACAGGCAGTATGTGCAGAACAGGCAGTGAGTGTGACAGGCAGTGCGTGTGGAACAGGCAGTGTGTGTGACAGGTAGTGTGTGTGTGGGGCAGGCAGTGTGTGTGGTGCATTCAATTTGTGTGGGTCAGGCAGTGTGTATGCGACAGGCAGTGTGTGGGACAGGCAGTTTGTGTGGAACAGGCAATGTGTGTAGTACTGGCAGTGTGTGGGACAGGCAGTGTGTGTGGGACAGGCAGTGTGTGTGGGAAAGGCAGTGTGTGAGGAACCGATAGTGTGTGGGAGAGGCATTGTGTGTAGGACAGGCAGTGTGTGTAGGACAGGCAGTGTGTGTGCGACAGGCAGTGTGTGTGGGTCAGGCAGTGTTTGAAACAGGCAATGTGTGCGGGACAGGCAGTATGTTTGGGAAAGGCAATGAGTGTGACAGGTAGAGTGTGGGGCAGGCAGTGCATGTGGGACAGGCAGAGTGTGTGGAACAGGCAGTGTGTGGAACAGGCAGAGAGTGTGACAGGGAGTGTGTGGGGGACAGGCAGTGTGCGAGGAACAGGCAATTAGTGTGACAGGTAGTGTGTGTGGGGCTGGCAGTTTGTGTGGAAAAGGCAGTGTGTGTGGGACAAGCAGTTTGTGTGGGACAGGCAGTGTGTGTGGAACAGGCAGTGTGTGTGGGACAGGCAGCGTGTGGGACAGGCAGTGCATGTGGAACAGGCAGTTTGTGTTGAACAGGCAATTTATGTGCGACAGGCAGTGTGTGTGGGACAGGCAGTGTGTGTGACAGGTAATGTGTGTTGGGCAGGCAGCGTGTGGGACAGTCAGTGCATGTGGAACAGGCAGTGTGTGTGGGACTGCAGTGTGTGGGACAGGCAGTGAGTGGGACAGGCAGTCTGTGTGGGATAGGCAGTGTGTGTGGAACAGGCAGTGTGTGTGGAACAGGCAGTGTGTGTGGGACAGGCAGTGTGTGTGGGACAGACAGTGTGTGTGGGACAGGCAGTGTGTGTGGGACAGGCAGCGTGTGGGACAGCCAGTGCATGTGGAACAGGCAGTTTGTGTTGAACAGGCAATTTATGTGCGACAGGCAGTGTGTGTGGAACAGGCAGTGAGTGTGACAGGTAATGTGCGTTGGACAGGCAGCGTGTGGGACAGTCAGTGCATGTGGAACAGGCAGTTTGTGTTGAACAGGCAAGTTATGTGCGACAGGCAGTGTGATGTGACAGGTAATGTGTTTTGGACAGGAAGTGTGTGTGAGGCAGGCAATGTGTGTGGGACAGGCAGTGAGTGTGAGAGAAAGTGTGTGTGGGGCAGGCAATTTGTGTGGGACAGGCAGTGTGTGTGGGACAGGTAGTGTTTGTGGGAAAGGCAGTGTGTGTGGAACAGGCAGTGTGTGTAGGACAGGCAGTGAGTGTGGCAGGCAGTGTGTGTGGCAGGCAGATCGTGTGAACAGGCAGTGTGTGTGACAGGTAGTGTGTGTGGGGAAGGAAGTGTGTGTGAGGCAGACAATGTGTGTGGGACTGGCAGTGTGTGTAGGACAGGCTGTGTGTGTCGAACAAGCAGTGAGTGTGACAGGTAGTGTGTGTGGGGCAGGCAGTGCGTGTGGAACAGGCAATGAGTGTGAAACAGTCAGTGAGTGTGACAGGTCGTGTGTGTGGGACAGGCAGTTTGTGTGGGATAGGTAGTGTGTGTGGATCAGGCAGTGAGTGTGGGACAGGCAGCGTGTGTGGGGCAGGTAGTGTGTGTGGGACAGGCAATGTGTGTGAGACAGGTAGTGTTTGTGGGAAAGGCAGTGTGTGTGGAACAGGCAGTATGTGCAGAACAGGCAGTGAGTGTGACAGGCAGTGCGTGTGGAACAGGCAGTGTGTGTGACAGGTAGTGTGTGTGTGGGGCAGGCAGTGTGTGTGGTGCATTCAATTTGTGTGGGTCAGGCAGTGTGTGTGGGACAGGCAGTTTGTGTGGAACAGACAGTGTGTGTAGTACTGGCAGTGTGTGGGACAGGCAGTGTGTGTAGGACAGGCAGTGTGTGTGCGACAGGCAGTGTGTGTGTGGGTCAGGCAGTGTTTGAAACAGGCAATGTGTGCGGGACAGGCAGTATGTGTGGGAAAGGCAATGAGTGTGACAGGTAGAATGTGGGGCAGGCAGTGCATGTGGGACAGGCAGAGTGTGTGGGACAGGCAGTGTGTGTGGAACAGGCAGAGAGTGTGACAGGGAGTGTGTGTGGGACAGGCAGTGTGTGAGGAACAGGCAATTAGTGTGACAGGTAGTGTGTGTGGGGCAGGCAGTTGTGTGGAAAAGGCAGTGTGTGTGGGACAAGCAGTTTGTGTGGGACAGGCAGTGTGTGTGTGGAACAGGCAGTGTGTGTGGGACAGGCAGTGTGTGTGGGACAGACAGTGTGTGTGGGACAGGCAGTGTGTGTGGGACAGGCAGCGTGTGGGACAGTCAGTGCATGTGGAACAGGCAGTTTGTGTTGAACAGGCAAGTTATGTGCGACAGGCAGTGTGTGTGCGACAGGCAGTGTGTTTGCGACAGGCTGTGTGTGTCGAACAGGCAGTGAGTGTTACAGGTAGTGTGTGTGGAACAGGCAGTGAGTGTGAGACAGGCAGTGAGTGTGACAGGTAGTGTGTGTGGGACAGGCAATGTGTGTGGGACAGTCAGTGTGTGGGACAGGCAGTGTGTGTGGGACATGTAGTGTTTGTGGGAAAGGCAGTGTGTGTGGAACAGGCTGTGTGTGCAGAACAGGCTGTGAGTGTGACAGGCATTGCGTGTGGGACAGGCAGTGCGTGTGGAAAAGGCAGTGCGTGTGGAACAGGCAATTTATGTGCGACAGGCAGTGTGTGTGTGACAGGCAGTGTGTGTGGAATAGGCAGTGAGTGTGACAGGCAGTGTGTGTAGAACAGGCAGTGAGTGTGGCAGGCAGTGTGTGTAGCAGGCAGTGCATGTGAACAGGCAGTGTGTGTGACAGGTAGTGTGTGTGGGGCAGGAAGTGTGTGTGAGGCAGACAATGTGTGTGGGACTGGCAGTGTGTGCAGGACAGGCTGTGTGTGTCGAACAAGCAGTGAGTGTGACAGGTAGTGTGTGTGGGGCAGGCAGTGCGTGTGGAACAGGCAGTGAGTGTGAAACAGTCAGTGAGTGTGACAGGTCGTGTGTGTGGGACAGGCAGTCTGTGTGGGATAGGTAGTGTGTGTGGATCAGGCAGTGAGTGTGGGACAGGCAGTGTGTGTGGGACAGGCAGTCTGTGTGGGATAGGTAGTGTGTGTGGATCAGGCAGTGAGTGTGGGACAGGCAGTGTGTGTGGGACAGGTAGTGTGTGTGGGACAGGCAATGTGTGTGGGACAGGTAGTGTTTGTGGGAAAGGCAGTGTGTGTGGAACAGGCAGTATGTGCAGAACAGGCAGTGAGTGTGACAGGCAGTGCGTGTGGAACAGGCAGTGTGTGTGACAGGTAGTGTGTGTGTGGGGCAGGCAGTGTGTGTGGTGCATTCAATTTGTGTGGGTCAGGCAGTGTGTATGCGACAGGCAGTGTTTGGGACAGGCAGTTTGTGTGGAACAGGCAGTGTGTGTCGTACTGGCAGTGTGTGGGACAGGCAGTGTGTGTGGGACAGGCAGTGTGTGTGGGAAAGGCAGTGTGTGAGGAACCGGTAGTGTGTGGGAGAGGCATTGTGTGTAGGACAGGCAGTGTGTGTAGGACAGGCAGTGTGTGTGCGACAGGCAGTGTGTGTGGGTCAGGCAGTGTTTGAAACAGGCAATGTGTGCGGGACAGGCAGTATGTGTGGGAAAGGCAATGAGTGTGACAGGTAGAGTGTGGGGCAGGCAGTGCATGTGGGACAGGCAGAGTGTGTGGGACAGGCAGTGTGTGTGGAACAGGCAGAGAGTGTGACAGGGAGTGTGTGTGGGACAGGCAGTGTGTGAGGAACAGGCAATTAGTGTGACAGGTAGTGTGTGTGGGGCAGGCAGTTTGTGTGGAAAAGGCAGTGTGTGTGGGACAAGCAGTTTGTGTGGGACAGGCAGTGTGTGTGTGGAACAGGCAGTGTGTGTGGGACAGGCAGTGTGTGTGAGACAGACAGTGTGTGTGGGACAGGCAGTGTGTGTGGGACAGGCAGCGTGTGGGACAGTCAGTGCATGTGGAACAGGCAGTTTGTGTTGAACAGGCAAGTTATGTGCGACAGGCAGTGTGTGTGCGACAGGCTGTGTGTGTCGAACAGGCAGTGAGTGTCACAGGTAGTGTGTGTGGGGCAGGCAGTGCGTGTGGAACAGGCAGTGTGTGTGGGACTGCAGTGTGTGGGACAGACAGTGAGTGTGAAACAGGCAGTGAATGTGACAGGTAGTGTGTGTGGGACAGGCAGTGTGTGTAGGATAGGTAGTGTGTGTGGAACAGGCAGTGAGTGTGAGACAGGCAGTGAGTGTGACAGGTAGTGTGTGTGGGACAGGCAATGTGTGTGGGACAGGTAGTGTTTGTGGGAAAGACAGTGTGTGTGGAACAGGCAGTGTGTGTAGGACAGGCAGTGAGTGTGGCAGGCAGTGTGTGTGGCAGGCAGTGCGTGTGAACAGGCAGTGTGTGTGACAGGTAGTGTGTGTGGGGCAGGAAGTGTGTGTGAGGCAGACAATGTGTGTGGGACTGGCAGTGTGTGTAGGACAGGCTGTGTGTGTCGAACAAGCAGTGAGTGTGACAGGTAGTGTGTGTGGGGCAGGCAGTGCGTGTGGAACAGGCAGTGAGTGTGAAACAGTCAGTGAGTGTGACAGGTCGTGTGTGTGGGACAGGCAGTTTATGTGGGATAGGTAGTGTGTGTGGATCAGGCAGTGAGTGTGGGACAGGCAGTGTGTGTGGGGCAGGTAGTGTGTGTGGACAGGCAATGTGTGTGGGACAGGTAGTGTTTGTGGGAAAGGCAGTGTGTGTGGAACAGGCAGTATGTGCAGAACAGGCAGTGAGTGTGACAGACAGTGCGTGTGGAACAGGCAGTGTGTGTGACAGGTAGTGTGTGTGTGGGGCAGGCAGTGTGTGTGGTGCATTCAATTTGTGTGGGTCAGGCAGTGTGTATGCGACAGGCAGTGTGTGGGACAGGCAGTTTGTGTGGAACAGGCAGTGTGTGTAGTACTGGCAGTGTGTGGGACAGGCAGTGTGTGTAGGACAGGCAGTGTGTGTGCGACAGGCAGTGTGTGTGGGTCAGGCAGTGTTTGAAACAGGCAATGTGTGCGGGACAGGCAGTATGTGTGGGAAAGGCAATGAGTGTGACAGGTAGAGTGTGGGGCAGGCAGTGCATGTGGGACAGGCAGAGTGTGTGGGACAGGCAGTGTGTGTGGAACAGGCAGAGAGTGTGACAGGGAGTGTGTGTGGGACAGGCAGTGTGTGAGGAACAGGCAATTAGTGTGACAGGTAGTGTGTGTGGGGCAGGCAGTTGTGTGGAAAAGGCAGTGTGTGTGGGACAAGCAGTTTGTGTGGGACAGGCTGTGTGTGTGTGGAACAGGCAGTGTGTGTGGGACAGGCAGTGTGTGTGGGACAGACAGTGTGTATGGGACAGGCAGTGTGTGTGGGACAGGCAGCGTGTGGGGCAGTCAGTGCATGTGGAACAGGCAGTTTGTGTTGAACAGGCAAGTTATGTGCGACAGGCAGTGTGTGTGCGACAGGCAGTGTGTTTGCGACAGGCTGTGTGTGTCGAAAAGGCAGTGAGTGTTACAGGTAGTGTGTGTGGGGCAGGCAGTGCGTGTGGAACAGGCAGTGTGTGTGGGACTGCAGTGTGTGGGACAGACAGTGAATGTGACAGGTAGTGTGTGTAGGACAGGCAGTGTGTGTAGGATAGGTAGTGTGTGTGGAACAGGCAGTGAGTGTGAGACAGGCAGTGAGTGTGACAGGTAGTGTGTGTGGGACAGGCAATGTGTGTGGGACAGTCAGTGTGTGGGACAGGGAGTGTGTGTGGGACAGGTAGTGTTTGTGGGAAAGGCAGTGTGTGTGGAACAGGCTGTGTGTGCAGAACAGGCTGTGAGTGTGACAGGCATTGCGTGTGGGACAGGCAGTGCGTGTGGAAAAGGCAGTGCGTGTGGAACAGGCAATTTATGTGCGACAGGCAGTGTGTGTGTGACAGGCAGTGTGTGTGGAATAGGCAGTGAGTGTGACAGGCAGTGTGTGTAGAACAGGCAGTGAGTGTGGCAGGCAGTGTGTGTGGCAGGCAGTGCGTGTGAACAGGCAGTGTGTGTGACAGGTAGTGTGTGTGGGGCAGGAAGTGTGTGTGAGGCAGACAATGTGTGTGGGACTGGCAGTGTGTGTAGGACAGGCTGTGTGTGTCGAACAAGCAGTGAGTGTGACAGGTAGTGTGTGTGGGGCAGGCAGTGCGTGTGGAACAGGCAGTGAGTGTGAAACAGTCAGTGAGTGTGACAGGTCGTGTGTGTGGGACAGGCGGTTTGTGTGGGATAGGTAGTGTGTGTGGATCAGGCAGTGAGTGTGGGACAGGCAGTGTGTGTGGAACAGGTAGTGTGTGTGGGACAGGCAATGTGTGTGGGACAGGTAGTGTTTGTGGGAAAGGCAGTGTGTGTGGAACAGGCAGTATGTGCAGAACAGGCAGTGAGTGTGACAGGCAGTGCGTGTGGAACAGGCAGTGTGTGTGACAGGTAGTGTGTGTGTGGGGCAGGCAGTGTGTGTGGTGCATTCAATTTGTGTGGGTCAGGCAGTGTGTATGCGACAGGCAGTGTGTGGGACAGGCAGTTTGTGTGGAACAGGCAGTGTGTGTAGTACTGGCAGTGTGTGGGACAGGCAGTGTGTGTAGGGCAGGCAGTGTGTGTGCGACAGGCAGTGTGTGTGGGTCAGGCAATGTTTGAAACAGGCAATGTGTGCGGGACAGGCAGTATGTGTGGGAAAGGCAATGAGTGTGACAGGTAGAGTGTGGGGCAGGCAGTGCATGTGGGACAGGCAGAGTGTGTGGGACAGGCAGTGTTTGTGGAACAGGCAGAGAGTGTGACAGGGAGTGTGTGTGGGACAGGCAGTGTGTGAGGAACAGGCAATTAGTGTGACAGGTAGTGTGTGTGGGGCAGGCAGTTTGTGTGGAAAAGGCAGTGTGTGTGGGACAAGCAGTTTGTGTGGGACAGGCAGTGTGTGTGTGGAACAGGTAGTGTGTGTGGGACAGGCAGTGTGTGTGGGACAGACAGTGTGTGTGGGACAGGCAGTGTGTGTGGGACAGGCAGCGTGTGGGACAGTCAGTGCATGTGGAACAGGCAGTTTGTGTTGAACAGGCAAGTTATGTGCGACAGGCAGTGTGTGTGCGACAGGCAGTGTGTTTGCGACAGGCTGTGTGTGTCGAACAGGCAGTGAGTGTTACAGGTAGTGTGTGTGGGGCAGGCAGTGCGTGTGGAACAGGCAGTGTGTGTGGGACTGCAGTGTGTGGGACAGACAGTGAGTGTGAAACAGGCAGTGAATGTGACAGGTAGTGTATGTGGGACAGGCAGTGTATGTAGGATAGGTTGTGTGTGTGGAACAGGCAATGTGTGTGGGACAGTCAGTGTGTGGGACAGGCAGTGTGTGTGGGACAGGTAGTGTTTGTGGGAAAGGCAGTGTGTGTGGAACAGGCAGTGTGTGTAGGACAGGCAGTGAGTGTGAAAGGTAGTGTGTGTGGGACAGACTGTGTGTGCAGAACAGGCTGTGAGTGTGATAGGCATTGCGTGTGGGGCAGGCAATGTGTGGGACAGGCAGTGCGTGTGGAAAAGGCAGTGCGTGTGGAATAGGCAATTTATGTGCGACAGGCAGTGTGTGTGTGACAGGCAGTGTGTGTGGAATAGGCAGCGAGTGTGACAGGCAGTGTGTGTAGAACAGGCAGTGTGTGTGGCAGGCAGTGTGTGTGGCAGGCAGTGCATGTGAACAGGCAGTGTGTGTGACAGGTAGTGTGTGTGGGGCAGGAAGTGTGTGTGGGATAGGTAGTGTGTGTGGGACAGGCAATGTGTGTGGGACAGTTAGTGTTTGTGGGAAAGGCAGTGTGTGTGGAACAGGCAGTGTGTGCAGAACAGGCAGTGAGTGTGACAGGCAGTGTGTGTGGAATAGGCAGTGTGTGTGACAGGTAGTGTGTGTGTGGGGCAGGCAGTGTGTGTGGTGCATTCAATTTGTGTGGAACCGGCAGTGTGTGTAACAGGCATTGTGTGTGGGGCAGGCAGCGTGTGGGACAGGCAGTGCATGTGGAACAGGCAGTTTGTTTTGAACAGGCAAGTTTTGTGCGACAGGCAGTGTGTGTGCGACAGGCAGTGTGTTTGCGACAGGCTGTGTGTGTTGAATAGGCAGTGAGTGTTACAGGTAGTGTGTGTGGGGCAGGCAGTGCGTGTGGAACAGGCAGTGCGTGTGGAACAGGCAGTGTGTGTGGGACTGCAGTGTGTGGGACAGGCAGTGAGTGTGAAACAGGCAGTGAATGTGACAGGTAGTGTGTGTGGGACAGGCAGTGTGTGTAGGATAGGTAGTGTGTGTGGAACAGGCAGTGAGTGTGAGACAGGCAGTGAGTGTGACAGGTAGTGTGTGTGGGGCAGGCAGTGCGTGTGGAACAGGCAGTGTGTGTGGGACAGGTAGTGTGTGTGGGACAGGCAATGTGTGTGGGATAGTCAGTGTGTGGGACAGGCAGTGTGTGTGGGACAGGTAGTGTTTGTGGGAAAGGCAGTGTGTGTGGAACAGGCAGTGTGTGTAGGACAGGCAGTGAGTGTGACAGGTAGTGTGTGTGGGACAGGCTGTGTGTGCAGAACAGGCTGTGAGTGTGACAGGCATTGCGTGTGGGGCAGGCAGTGTGTGGGACAGGCAGTGCGTGTGGAAAAGGCAGTGCGTGTGGAACAGGCAATTTATGTGCGACAGGCAGTGTGTGTGTGACAGGCAGTGTGTGTGGAATAGGCAGTGAGTGTGAGAGGTAGTGTGTGGGACAGGCAGTGCATGTGGAACAGGGAGTGTGTGTGGGACAGGCAGAGTGTGTGGGACAGACATTGTGTGTTGAACAGGCAGTGTGTGTGACAGATAGTGTGTGTTGAACAGGCAGTGAGTGTGACAGGTAGTGTGTGTGGGGCAGGCAGTGCGTGGAACAGGCAGTGAGTGTGAAACAGGCAATGAGTGTGACAGGTCGTGTGTGTGGGACAGGCATTCTGTGTGGGATACGTAGTGTGTGTGGAACAGGCAGTGAGTGTGGGACAGGCAATGTGTGTGGGACAGGTAGTGTTTGTGGGAAAGGCAGTGTGTGTGGAACAGGCAGTGTGTGCAGAACAGGCAGTGAGTGTGACAGGCAGTGCATGTGGAACAGGCAGTGTGTGTGACAGGTAGTGTGTGTGTGGGGCAGGCAGTGTGTGTGGTGCATTCAATTTGTGTGGAACCAGCAGTGTGTGTTACAGGCATTGTGTGTAGGACAGGCAGTGTGTGTGGGACAGGCAGTGTGTGTGGGACAGGCAGTGTGTGTGCGACAGGCAGTGTGTGTGGGACAGGCAGTGTTTGAAACAGGCAGTGTGTGCGGGACAGGCAGTATGTGTGGGAAAGGCAATGAGTGTGACAGGTAGAGTGTGGGACAGGCAGTGCATTTGGAACAGGGAGTGTGTGTGGGACAGGCAGAGTGTGTGGGACAGACATTGTGTGTTGAACAGGCAGTTAATGTGCGACAGGCAGTGTGTGTGGAACAGGCAGAGAGTGTGACAGGTAGTGTGTGTGGGACAGGCAGTGTGTGAGGAACAGGCAATTATTGTGACAGGTAGTGTGTGTGGGGCAGGCAGTGTGTGTGGAAAAGGCAGTTTGTGTGGGACAGGCAGTGTGTGTGGAACAGGCAATTTGTGTGTGAGAGGCAGTGTGTGTGGGACAGGCAGCGTGTCGGACAGGCAGTGCATGTGGAACAGGCAGTTTGTTTTGAACAGGCAATTTATTTATGTGCAACAGGCAGTGTGTGTGGAACAGGCAATGAGTGTGACAGGTAATGTGTGTGGGACAGGCAGCATGTGGGACATTCAGTGCATGTGGAACAGGCAATGTGTGTGGGACTGGCAGTGTGTGTGGGACAGGCAGTGTGTGTCGAACAGGCAGTGAGTGTGACAGGTAGTATGTGTGGGGCAGGCAGTGCATGTGGAACAGGCAATGTGTGTGGAACAGGCAGTGTGTGTGGGACTGCAGTGTGTGGGACAGGCAGTGAATGTGACAAGTAGTGTGTGTGGGATAGGTAGTGTGTGTGGGAAAGGCAGTGTGTGTGGGACAGGCAGTGTGTGTAGGACAGGCAGTGAGTGTGACAGGTAGTGTGTGTGGGACAGGCTGTGTGTGCAGAACAGGCAGTGAGTGTGACAGGCATTGCGTGTGGGGCAGGCAGTGTGTGTCGAACAGGCAGTGAGTGTGAAAGGTAGTGTGTGTGGGACAGGCAGTGCGTGTGGAACAGGCAGTGTGTGTGGGACAGGCAGTGTGTGGGACAGGCAGTGTGTGGGACAGGCAGTGTGTGTGGAATAGTTAGTGTGTGTGGAACAGGCTGTGTGAGACAGGCAGTGAGTGGGACAGGCAGTGAGTGTGGGATGGGTAGGGTGTGTGGAACAGGCAGTGTGTGGGACAAGCAATGAGTGTGGGACAGGTAGAGTGTGTGGGACAGGTAGAGTGTGTGGGACAGGCAGTGTGTGTGGGACAGGCAGTGTGTGTGGTACAGACAGTGTATGAGACAGGCAGTGTGTGTCGGACAGGCAGTGAGTGTGACCGGTAGTGTGTGTGGGACAGGCAGTGAGTATGATAGGCAGTGCATGTGGGGCAGGCAATGCGTATGGAACAGGCAGTGTGTGTGACAGGTAGTCTGTGTGGGGCAGGCAGTGTGTGTGGGACAGGCAGTCTGTGTGACAGGCAGTGTGTGTGGGACAGGCAGTGTGTATGGGACAGGCAGTGAGTGTGAAAGGCAGTGTGTGTGGGGCAGGCAGTGTGAGTGGGACAAGCAGTGTGTGTGGGACAGGCAGTGTGTGTGGGACAGGCAGTGTGTGTGGGACAGGCAGTGAGTGTGAGAGGCAGTTTTTGTGGGGCAGGCAGTGTGAGTGGGACAAGCAGTGTGAGTGGGACAAGCAGTGTGAGTGGGACAAGCAGTGTGTGTGGGACAGGCAGTGTGTGTGGGACAGGCAGTGTGTGTGGGACAGGCAGTGAGTGTGAGAGGCAGTTTTTGTGGGGCAGGCAGTGTGAGTGGGACAAGCAGTGTGAGTGGGACAAGCAGTGTGTGTGGGACAAGCAGTGTGTGTGGGGCAGGCAGTGTGAGTGGGACCGGCAGTGTGTGTGGAACAGGCAGTGTGTGTGGGACATGCAGTGTGTGTGGGACAGGCACGTGTGTGGAACAGGCAGTGCGTGTAGGACTGGCAGTGTGTGGGACAGGCAGTTTGTGTGGGACAGGCAGTGTGTGGGACAGGCAGTGTGTGTTGGACAGGCAGTGTGTGTGGGACAGGCAGTGTTTGTGCGACAGGCAGTGAGTGTGACAGGTGGTGTGTGTAGAACAGGCAGTGAGTGTGACATGCCGTGCGTGTGGGGCAGGCAGTGCGTGTGGAACAGGCAGTGAGTGTGACAGGCCTTGTGTGTGGGGCAGGCAGTGTGTGTGGAGCAGGCAATGTGTGTGGGACAGGCAGTGTGTGTTGGACAGGTAGTGTGTGTGGGACAGGCAGTGTGTGTAGAAAAGGCAGTAGTGTGACAGGAAGTGCGTGTGTGGCAGGCAGTGCGTGTGGAACAGGCAGTGTGTGTAGGGCAGGCAGTGATGTGTGACAGGTGGTGTGTGTGGGACAGGCAGTTTGTGTTGAACAGGCAGTGAGTGTGACAGGCCGTGCGTGTGGGGCAGGCAGTGTATTTGACGGGTAGTGTGTGTGGGGCAGGCAGTGTGTGGTACAGGCAGTGTGTGTAGGACAGGCAGTGTGTGTCGAACAGGCAGTGAGTGTGTCTGGGACAGGCAGTGCGTCTGGAAAAGGCAGTGTGAGTGGGACAGGCAGTGTGTGGGACAGGCAGTGTGTTTGGGACAGGTAGTGTGTGTGGAACAGGCAGTGTGTGTAGGACAGGCAGTGTGTGTGGGAAAGGCAGTGTGTGTGGAACAGGCAATGTGTGTGGGACAGGCAGTGAGTGTGGGACAGGTAGTGTGTGTGGGACAGGCAGTAAGTGTGAGAGAAAGTGTGTGTGGGGCAGGCAGTGCATGTGGAACCAGCAGTGTGTGTGGGACAGGCAGTGTGTTTGGGACAGGCACAGTGTGGGACAGGCAGTGTGTGTGGGACAGGCAGTGCATGTGGAACAGGCAGTGCATGGAACAGGCAAAGTCTGCGACAGGCAGCGTGTGTTGAACAGGCAGTGTGTGTAGGACAGGCAATGTGTGGGACAGGAAGTGTGTGTGGGACAGGCAGTGTGTGGGACAGGCAGTGTGAGTGGGACAGGCAGTGTGTGGGACAGGCAGTGTGTTTGGGACAGGTAGTGTGTGTGGAACAGGCAGTGTGTGTAGGACAGGCAGTGTGTGTGGGAAAGGCAGTGTGTGTGGAACAGGCAATGTGTGTGGGACAGGCAGTGAGTGTGGGAAAGGTAGTGTGTGTGGGACAGGCAGTAAGTGTGAGAGAAAGTGTGTGTGGGGCAGGCAGTGCATGTGGAACCAGCAGTGTGTGTGGGACAGGCAGTGTGTTTGGGACAGGCACAGTGTGGGACAGGCAGTGTGTGTGGGACAGGCAGTGCATGTGGAACAGGCAGTGCATGGAACAGGCAAAGTCTGCGACAGGCAGCGTGTGTTGAACAGGCAGTGTGTGTAGGACAGGCAATGTGTGGGACAGGAAGTGTGTGTGGGACAGGCAGTGTGTGGGACAGGCAGTGTGTGTGGGACAGGCAGTATGTGGGACAGGCAGTGTGTGTTGGACAGGCAGTGTGTGTAGGACAGGCAGTGTGTGTGGGAGAGGCAGTTTGTGTGGGACAGGCAGTGAGTGTGACAGGCAGTGTGCGTGGTACAGGTAGTGTGTGTAGAACAGACAGTAGTGTGACAGGCAGTGCGTGTGTGGCAGGCAGTGCGTGTGGAACAGGCAGTGTGTGTAGGACAGGCAGTGAGTGTGACGGGTAGTGTGTGTGGGACAGGCAGTGTGTGTAGAACAGGCAGTGAGTGTGACAGGCAGTGTGTGTGTGACAGGTAATGTGTGTGGGGCAGGCAGTGTGTGTGGAGCAGGCAATTTGTGTGGGATAGGCAGTGTGTATAGGACAGGCAGTGTGTGTCGAACAGGTAGTGAGTCTGTGTGGGACAGGCAGTGCGTGTGGAAAAGGCAGTGTGTGTGGAACGGACAGTGTGTGTGGGACAGGCAGTGTGTGTGGGACAGGCAGTGTGTGTGGAACAGGCAGTGAGTGTGGGACAGGTAGTGTGTGTGGGACAGGCAGTGTGTTTCGAACAGGCAGTGTGTGTGGGACAGGTAGTGTGTGTGTGGGACAGGCAGTGTGTGTGGGACAGTCAGTGTGTGTGGTACAGGCAGTGTGTGTGGGACAGGCACAGTGTGGGACAGGCAGTGTGTGTGGGACAGGCAGTGCCTGTGGAACAGGCAGTGCATGGAACAGGCAAAGTCTGTGACAGGCAGCATATGTTGAACAGGCAGTGTGTGGGACAGGCAGTGTGTGTAGGACAGGCAGTGTGTGGGACAGGAATTGTGTGTGGGACATGCAGTGTGTGGGACAGGCAATGTGCGTGACAGGTAGTGTGTGTGGGACAGGCAGCGTGTGGGACAGGCAGTGAATGTGACAGGTAGTGTGTGTGGGATAGGTAGTGTGTGTGGAACAGGCAGTGTGTGTGGGACTGCAGTGTGTGGGACAGGCAGTGAATGTGACAGGAAGTGTGTGTGGGATAGATAGTGTGTGTGGAATAGGCAGTGTGTGTGGAACAGGCAGTGTGTGTGGGACTGCAGTGTGTGGGACAGGCAGTGAATGTGACACGTAGTGGGTGTGGGATAGGTAGTGTGTGTGGAACAGGCAGTGAGTGTGACGGGTAGTTTGTGTGGGGCAGGCAGTTCGTGTGGAACAGGCAGTGTGTGTGGAACAGGCAGTGTGTGTGGGACTACAGTGTGTGGGACAGGCAGTGAATGTGACAGGTAGAGTGTGTGGGATAGGTAGTGTGTGTGGAACAGGCAGTGAGTGTGACAGGTAGTGTGTGTGGGGCAGGCAGTGCGTGTGGAACAGGCAGTGTGTGTGGGACAGGTAGTGTGTGTGGGACAGGCAATTTGTGTGGGACAGGCAGTGTGTGTGGGACAGGTAGTGTTTGTGGGAAACGCAGTGTGTGTGGAACAGGCAGTGTGTGTAGGACAAGCAGTGAGTGTGACAGGTAGTGTGTGCAGAACAGGCAGTGAGTGTGACAGGCATTGCGTGTGGAGCAGGCAGTGTGTGTCGAACAGGCAGTGAGTGTGAAAGGTATGTGTGTGTGGGACAGGCAGTGCGTGTGGAATAGTTAGTGTGTGTGGAACAGGCTGTGTGAGACAGGGAGTGAGTGGGACAGGCAGTATGTGGGACAGGCAGTGTGTGGGACAGGCAGTGTGTGTGGAATAGTTAGTGTGTGTGGAACAGGCTGTGTGAGACAGGCAGTGAGTGGGACAGGCAGTGAGTGGGACATGCAGTGTGTGTGGGATGGGTAGGGTGTGTGGAACAGGCAGTGTGTGGGACAGGCAGTGAGTGTGGGACAGGTAGAGTGTGTGGGACAGGAAGTGTGTGTGGGACAGACAGTGTGTGTGGGGCAGGCAGTGTGTGTGGGAAAGGCAGTGTGTGTGGAACAGGCATTGTGTGAGACAGGCAGTGTGTGTCGGACAGGCAGTGAGTGTGACCGGTAGTGTGTGTGGGACAGGCAGTGAGTATGATAGGCAGTGCATGTGGGGCAGGCAGTGCAGGCAGTGTGTGTGACAGGTAGTGTGTGTGGGGCAGGTAGTGTGTGACAGGCAGTATGTGTGGGACAGGCAGTGTGTATGGGACAGGCAGTGAGTGTGAAAGGCAGTGTGTGTGGGACAGGCAGTGTGTGTGGAACAGGCAGTAAGTGTGAGAGGCAGTTTGTGTGGGGCAGGCAGTGTGAGTGGGACAAGCATTGTGTGTGGGACAAGCAGTGTGTGTGGGACAGGCAGTGCGTGTGGAACAAGCAGTTCATCGAACAGGCAAAGTCTGCGATAGGCAGTGTGTGTGGTACAGGCAGTGTGTGTGGGACAGGCAGTGTGTGTGGAACAGGCAGTGTGTGGTGGACAGGCAGTGTGTGTTGGACAGGCAGTGTGTGTGGGACAGGCAGTGTTTGTGCGACAGGCAGTGAGTGTGACACGTGGTGTGTGTGGGACAGGCAGTGTGTGTAGAACAGGCAGTGAGTGTGACAGGCCATGCGTTTGGGGCAGGCAGTGCGTGTGGAACAGGCAGTGAGTGGGGCAGGCAGTGTGTGTGGAGCAGGCAATGTGTGTGGGACAGGCAGTTTGTGTCGAACAGGCAGTGAGTGTGTGTGGGACAGGCAGTGCATGTGGGACAGGTAGTGTGTGTGGGACAGGCAGTGTGTGTAGAACAGGCAGTAGTGTGACAGGCAGTGCGTGCGTGGCAGGCAGTGCGTGTGGAACAGGCAGTGTGTGTAGGACAGGCAGTGATGTGTGACAGGTGGTGTGTGTGGGACAGGCAGTTTGTGTTGAACAGGCAGTGAGTGTGACAGGCCGTGCGTGTGGGTCAGGCAGTGTGTTTGACAGGTAGTGTGTGTGGGGCAGGCAGTGTGTGTAGGACAGGCAGTGTGTGTCGAACAGGCAGTGAGTGTGTCTGGGACAGGCAGTGCGTCTGGAAAAGGCAGTGTGTGTGGGACAGGCAGTGTGTGGGACAGGCAGTGTGTTTGGGATAGGTAGTGTGTGTGGGACAGGCAGTGTGTGTGGAACTGGCAATGTGTGTGGGACAGGCAGTGAGTGTGGGACAGGTAGTGTGTGTGGGACAGGCAGTGAGTGTGAGAGAAAGTGTGTGTGGGGCAGGCAGTGCATGTGGAACCGGCAGTGTGTGTGGGACAGGCAGTGTGTTTGGGACAGGCACAGTGTGGGACAGGCAGTGTGTGTGGGACAGGCAGTGTGTTTGGGACAGGCACAGTGTGGGGCAGGCAGTGCATGTGGAACAGGCAGTGCATGGAACAGGCAATGTCTGCGACAGGCAGCGTGTGTTGAACAGGCAGTGTGTGTGGGGCAGGCAGTGTGTGGGGGACAGGCAGTGTTTGTAGGACAGGCAGTGTGTGTAGGACAGGCTGTGTGTGTGGGACAGGCTGTGTGTGTGGGAGAGGCAGTGTGTGTGGGACAGGCAGTGAGTGTGACAGGTAGTGTGTGTGCTACAGGCAGTGTGTGTAGAACAGGCAGTAGTGTGACAGGCAGTGCGTGTGTGGCAGGCAGTGCGTGTGGGACAGGCAGTGTGTGTAGAACAGGCAGTGAGTGTGACGGGTAGTGTGTGTGTGACAGGTAATGTGTGTGGGGCAGGCAGTGTGTGTGGAGCAGGCAATTTGTGTAGGACAGGCAGTGTGTGTCGAACAGGCAGTGAATGTGTGTGGGACAGGCAGTGCGTGTGGAAAAGGCAGTGAGTGTGGAACAGGCAGTGTGTGTGGGACAGTCAGTGTGTGTGGTACAGGCAGTGAGTGTGAAAGAAAGTGCGTGTGGGACAGGCAGTGCATGTGCAACCGGCAGTGTGTGTGGGACAGGCAGTGTGTGTGGGACAGGCACAGTGTGGGACAGGCAGTGTGTGTGGGACAGGCAGTGCCTGTGGAACAGGCAGTGCATGGAACAGGCAACGTCTGTGACAGGCAGCGTATGTTGAACAGGCAGTGTGTGGGACAGGCAGTGTGTGTAGGACAGGCAGTGTGTGGGACAGGAATTGTGTGTGGGACATGCAGTGTGTGGGACAGGCAGTGTGCGTGACAGGTAGTCTGTGTGGGGCAGGCAGTGCGTGTGGAACAGGCAGTGAGTGTGAAAGGTAATGTGTGTGGGACAGGCAGTGTGTGGGACAGTCAGTGCATGTGGAACAGGCAGTTTGTGTTGAACAGGCAAGTTATGTGCGACAGGCAGTGTGATGTGACAGGTAATGTGTTTTGGACAGGAAGTGTGTGTGAGGCAGGCAATGTGTGTGGGACAGGCAGTGAGTGTGGGACAGGTAGTGTGTGTGGGACAGGCAGTGAGTGTGAGAGAAGGTGTGTGTGGGGCAGGCAATTTGTGTGGGACAGGCAGTGTGTGTGGGACAGGTAGTGTTTGTGGGAAAGGCAGTGTGTGTGGAACAGGCAGTGTGTGTAGGACAGGGCAGTGAGTGTGACAGGTAGTGTGTGTGGGACAGGCTGTGTGTGCAGAACAGGCAGTGAGTGTGACAGGCATTGCGTGTGGGGCAGGCAGTGTGTGTCGAACAGGCAGTGAGTGTGAAAGGTAGTGTGTGTGGGACAGGCAGTGCGTGTGGAATAGTTAGTGTGTGTGGAACAGGCTGTGTGAGACAGGCAGTGAGTGGGACAGGCAGTATGTGGGACAGGCAGTGTGTGGGACAGGCAGTGTGTGGGACAGGCAGTGTGTGTGGAATAGTTAGTGTGTGTGGAACAGGCTGTGTGAGACAGGCAGTGAGTGGGACAGGCAGTGAGTGGGACAGGCAGTGAGTGGGACATGCAGTGTGTGTGGGATGGGTAGGGTGTGTGGAACAGGCAGTGTGTGGGACAGGCAGTGAGTGTGGGACAGGTAGAGTGTGTGGGGCAGGCAGTGTGTGTGGGACAGGTAGTCTGTGTGACAGGCAGTGTGTGTGGGACAGGCAGTGTGTATGGGACAGGCAGTGAGTGTGAAAGGCAGTGTGTGTGGGACAGGCAGTGTGTGTGGAACAGGCAGTGAGTGTGAGAGGCAGTTTGTGTGGGGCAGGCAGTGTGAGTGGGACAAGCAGTGTGTGTGAGACAGGCAGTGTGTGTGGGACAGGCAGTGTGTGTGGGACAGGCAGTGTGTGTGGGACAGGCAGTGAGTGTGAGAGGCAGTTTGTGTGGGGCAGGCAGTGTGAGTGGGACAAGCAGTGTGTGTGGGACAAGCAGTGTGTGTGGGGCAGGCAATGTGAGTGGGACAGGCAGTGTGTGTGGAACAGGCAGTGTGTGTGGGACAGGCAGTTTGTGTGGGACAGGCAGTGTGTGGGACAGGCAGTGTGTGTTCGACAGGCAGTGTGTGTGGGACAGGCAGTGTTTGTGCGACAGGCAGTGAGTGTGACAGATGGTGTGTGTAGAACAGGCAGTGAGTGTGACAGGCCGTGCGTGTGGGGCAGGCAGTGCGTGTGGAACAGGCAGTGACTGTGACAGGCCGTGTGTGTGGGGCAAGCAGTGTGTGTGGAGCAGGCAATGTGTGTGGGACAGGCAGTGTGTGTTGAACAGGCAGTGCATGTGGGACAGGTAGTGTGTGTGGGACAGGCAGTGTGTGTAGAAAAGGCAGTAGTGTGACAGGCAGTGCGTGTGTGGCAGGCAGTGCGTGTGGAACAGGCAGTGTGTGTAGGACAGGCAGTGATGTGTGACAGGTGGTGTGTGTGGGACAGGCACTTTGTGTTGAACAGGCAGTGAGTGTGACAGGCCGTGCGTGTGGGGCAGGCAGTGTATTTGACAGGTAGTGTGTGTGGGGCAGGCAGTGTGTGGTACAAGCAGTGTGTGTAGGACAGGCAGTGTGTGTCGAACAGGCAGTGAGTGTGTCTGGGACAGGCAGTGCGTCTGGAAAAGGCAGTGTGAGTGGGACAGGCAGTGTGTGGGACAGGCAGTGTGTTTGGGACAGGTAGTGTGTTTGGAACAGGCAGTGTGTGTGGGACAGGCAGTGTGTGTGGGACAGGCAGTGTGTGTGGAACAGGCAATGTGTGTGGGACAGGCAGTGAGTGTGGGGCAGGTAGTGTGTTTGGGACAGGTAGTGTGTTTGGAACAGGCAGTGTGTGTGGGACAGGCAGTGTGTGTGGGACAGGCAGTGTGTGTGGAACAGGCAATGTGTGTGGGACAGGCAGTGAGTGTGGGGCAGGTAGTGTGTGTGGGACAGGCAGTGAGTGTCAGAGAAAGTGTGTGTGGGGCAGGCAGTGCATGTGGAACCAGCAGTGTGTGTGGGACAGGCAGTGTGTGTAGGACAGGCTGTGTGTGTGGGACAGGCTGTGTGTGTGGGAGAGGCAGTGTGTGTGGGACAGGCAGTGAGTGTGACAGGCAGTGTGTGTGGTACAGGCAGTGTGTGTAGAACAGACAGTAGTGTGACAGGCAGTGCGTGTGTGGCAGGCAGTGCGTGTGGAACAGGCAGTGTGTGTAGGACAGGCAGTGAGTGTGACGGGTTGTGTGTGTGGGACAGGCAGTGTGTGTAGAACAGGCAGTGAGTGTGACAGGCAGTGTGTGTGTGACAGGTAATGTGTGTGGGGCAGGCAGTGTGTGTGGAGCAGGCAATTTGTGTGGGACAGGCAGTGTGTATAGGACAGGCAGTGTGTGTCGAACAGGTAGTGAGTATGTGTGGGACAGGCAGTGCGTGTGGAAAAGGCAGTGTGTGTGGAACGGATAGTGTGTGTGGGACAGGCAGTGTGTGTGCGACAGGCAGTGTGTGTGGGACAGGCAGTGAGTGTGGGACAGGTAGTGTGTGTGGGACAGGCAGTGTGTTTCGAACAGGCAGTGTGTGTGGGACAGGTAGTGTGTGTGTGGGACAGGCAGTGTGTGTGGGACAGTCAGTGTGTGTGGTACAGGCAGTGTGTGAGAAAGAAAGTGTGTGTGGGACAGGCAGTGCATGTGCAACCGGCAGTGTGTGTGGGACAGGCAGTGTGTGTGGGACAGGCACAGTGTGGGACAGGCAGTGTGTGTGGGACAGGCAGTGCCTGTGGAACAGGCAGTGCATGGAACAGGCAAAGTCTGTGACAGGCAGCGTATGTTGAACAGGCAGTGTGTGGGACAGGCAGTGTGTGTAGGACAGTCAGTGTGTGGGACAGGAATTGTGTGTGGGACATGCAGTGTGTGGGACAGGCAATGTGCGTGACAGGTAGTGTGTGTGGGACAGGCAGCGTGTGGGACAAGCAGTGAATGTGACAGGTAGTGTGTGTGGGATAGGTAGTGTGTGTGGAACAGGCAGTGTGTGTGGGACAGTCAGTGTGTGTGGTACAGGCAGTGTGTGTTGGACAGTCAGTGTGTGTGGTACAGGCAGTGTGTGAGAAAGAAAGTGTGTGTGGGACAGGCAGTGCATGTGCAACCGGCAGTGTGTGTGGGACAGGCAGTGTGTGTGGGACAGGCACAGTGTGGGACAGGCAGTGTGTGTGGGACAGGCAGTGCCTGTGGAACAGGCAGTGTATGGAACAGGCAAAGTCTGCGACAGGCAGCGTATGTTGAACAGGCAGTGTGTAGGACAGGCAGTGTGTGGGACAGGAATTGTGTGTGGGACATGCAGTGTGTGGAACAGGCAGTGAATGTGACAGGTAGTGTGTGTGGGATAGGTAGTGTGTGTGGAACAGGCAGTGTGTGTGGGACTGCAATGTGTGGGACAGGCAGTGAATGTGACAGGTAGTGTGTGTGGGATAGGTAGTGTGTGTGCAACAGGCAGTGTGTGTGGAACAGGTAGTGTGTGTGGGACTGCAGTGTGTGTGACAGGCAGTGAATGTGACAGGTAGTGTGTGTGGGATAGGTAGTGTGTGTGGAACAGGCAGTGAGTGTGACAGGTAGTGTGTGTGGGGCAGGCAGTTCGTGTGGGACAAGCAGTGAATGTGACAGGTAGTGTGTGTGGGATAGGTAGTGTGTGTGGAACAGGCAGTGTGTGTGGGACAGTCAGTGTGTGTGGTACAGGCAGTGTGTGTGGGACAGTCAGTGTGTGTGGTACAGGCAGTGTGTGAGAAAGAAAGTGTGTGTGGGACAGGCAGTGCATGTGCAACCGGCAGTGTGTGTGGGACAGGCAGTGTGTGTGGGACAGGCACAGTGTGGGACAGGCAGTGTGTGTGGGACAGGCAGTGCCTGTGGAACAGGCAGTGTATGGAACAGGCAAAGTCTGCGACAGGCAGTGTATGTTGAACAGGCAGTGTGTGGGACAGGCAGTGTGTGTAGGACAGGCAGTGTGTGGGACAGGAATTGTGTGTGGGACATGCAGTGTGTGGAACAGGCAGTGAATGTGACAGGTAGTGTGTGTGGGATAGGTAGTGTGTGTGGAACAGGCAGTGTGTGTGGAACAGGCAGTGTGTGTGGGACTGCAGTGTGTGGGACAGGCAGTGAATGTGACAGGTAGTGTGTGTGGGATAGGTAGTGTGTGTGGAACAGGCAGTGTGTGTGGGACTGCAGTGTGTGGGACAGGCAGTGAATGTGACAGGTAGTGTGTGTGGGATAGGTAGTGTGTGTGGAACAGGCAGTGTGTGTGGAACAGGTAGTGTGTGTGGGACTGCAGTGTGTGTGACAGGCAGTGAATGTGACAGGTAGTGTGTGTGGGATAGGTAGTGTGTGTGGAACAGGCAGTGAGTGTGACAGGTAGTGTGTGTGGGGCAGGCAGTTCGTGTGGAACAGGCAGTGTGTGTGGAACAGGCAGTGTGTGTGGGACTGCAGTGTGTGGGACAGGCAGTGAATGTGACAGGTAGTGTGTGTGGGATAGGTAGTGTGTGTGGAACAGGCAGTGAGTGTGACAGGTAGTGTGTGTGGGGCAGGCAGTGCGTGTGGAACAGGCAGTGTGTGTGGGACAGGTAGTGTGTGTGGGACAGGCAATTTGTGTGGGACAGGCAGTGTGTGTGGGACAGGTAGTGTTTGTGGGAAAGGCAGTGTGTGTGGAACAGGCAGTGTGTGTAGGACAAGCAGTGAGTGTGACAGGTAGTGTGTGCAGAACAGGCAGTGAGTGTGACAGGCATTGCGTGTGGGGCAGGCAGTGTGTGTCGAACAGGCAGTGAGTGTGAAAGGTATGTGTGTGTGGGACAGGCAGTGCGTGTGGAATAGTTAGTGTGTGTGGAACAGGCTGTGTGAGACAGGCAGTGAGTGGGACAGGCAGTATGTGGGACAGGCAGTGTGTGGGACAGGCAGTGTGTGGGACAGGCAGTGTGTGTGGAATAGTTAGTGTGTGTGGAACAGGCTGTGTGAGACAGGCAGTGAGTTGGACATGCAGTGTGTGTGGGATGGGTAGGGTGTGTGGAACAGGCAGTGTGTGGGACAGGCAGTGAGTGTGGGACAGGTAGAGTGTGTGGGACAGGAAGTGTGTGTGGTACAGACAGTGTGTGTGGGACAGGCAGTGTGTGGGATAGGCAGTGTGTGTGGGAAAGGCAGTGTGTGTGGAACAGGCAGTGAGTGTGACCGGTAGTGTGTGTGGGACAGGCAGTGAGTATGATAGGCAGTGCATGTGGGGCAGGCAGTGCAGGCAGTGTGTGTGACAGGTAGTGTGTGTGTGACAGGTAGTGTGTGTGGGGCAGGTAGTGTGTGACAGGCAATGTGTGTGGGATAGGCAGTGTGTATGGGACAGGCAGTGAGTGTGAAAGGCAGTGTGTGTGGGACAGGCAGTGTGTGTGGAACAGGCAGTAAGTGTGAGAGGCAGTTTGTGTGGGGTAGGCAGTGTGAGTGGGACAAGCAGTGTGTGTGAGACAAGCAGTGTGTGTGGGACAGGCAGTGCGTGTGGGACAGGCAGTGCGTGTGGAACAAGCAGTTCATGGAACAGGCAAAGTCTGCGATAGGCAGTGTGTGTGGTACAGGCAGTGTGTGTGGAACAGGCAGTGTGTGTTGGACAGGCAGTGTGTGTTGGACAGGCAGTGTCTGTGGGACAGGCAGTGTTTGTGCGACAGGCAGTGAGTGTGACACGTGGTGTGTGTGGGACAGGCAGTGTGTGTAGAACAGGCAGTGAGTGTGACAGGCCATGCGTTTGGGGCAGGCAGTGCGTGTGGAACAGGCAGTGAGTGTGACAGGCCGTGTGTGTGGGGCAGGCAGTGTGTGTAGAGCAGGCAATGTGTGTGGGACAGGCAGTGTGATTCGAACAGGCAGTGAGTGTGTGTGGGACAGGCAGTGTGTGTGGGACAGGCAGTGCGTGTAGAACAGGCAGTGCGTGTGTGGCAGGCAGTGCGTGTGGAACAGGCAGTGTGTGTAGGACAGGCAGTGATGTGTGACAGGTGGTGTGTGTGGGACAGGCAGTTTGTGTTGAACAGGCAGTGAGTGTGACAGGCCGTGCGTGTGGGTCAGGCAGTGTGTTTGACAGGTAGTGTGTGTGGGGCAGGCAGTGTGTGGGACAGGCAGTGTGTGTAGGACAGGCAGTGTGTGTCGAACAGGCAGTGAGTGTGTCTGGGACAGGCAGTGCGTCTGGAAAAGGCAGTGTGTGTGGGACAGGCAGTGTGTGGAATAGGTAGTGTGTGTGGAACAGGCAGTGTGTGTGGGACAGGCAGTGTGTGTGGGACAGGCAGTGTGTGTGTAAACTGGCAATGTGTGTGGGACAGGCAGTGAGTGTGGGACAGGTAGTGTGTGTGGGACAGGCAGTGAGTGTGAGAGAAAGTGTGTGTGGGGCAGGCAGTGCATGTGGAACCTGCAGTGTGTGTGGGACAGGCAGTGTGTTTGGGACAGGCACAGTGTGGGACAGGCAGTGTGTGTGGGACAGGCAGTGTGTTTGGGACAGGCACAGTGTGGGGACAGGCAGTGCATGTGGAACAGGCAGTGCATGGAACAGGCAAAGTCTGCGACAGGCAGCGTGTGTTGAACAGGCAGTGTGTGTAGGACAGGAATTGTGTGTGGGGCAGGCAGTGTGTGTGGGACAGGCAGTGTGTGGGGGACAGCAGTGTGTGTAGGACAGGCAGTGTGTGTAGGACAGGCAGTGTGTGTGGGACAGGCTGTGTGTGTGGGAGAGGCAGTGTGTGTGGGACAGGCAGTGAGTGTGACAGGTAGTGTGTGTGGTACAGGCAGTGTGTGTAGAACAGGCAGTAGTGTGACAGGCAGTGCGTGTGTGGCAGGCAGTGCGTGTGGGACAGGCAGTGTGTGTAGAACAGGCAGTGAGTGTGACGGGTAGTGTGTGTGTGACAGGTAATGTGTGGGGCAGGCAGTGTGTGTGGAGCAGGCAATTTGTGTAGGACAGGCAGTGTGTGTCGAACAGGCAGTGAGTGTGTGTGGGACAGGCAGTGAGTGTGGGACAGGCAGTGTGTGTGGGACAGGCAGTGTGTGTAGGACAGGCAGTGTGTGGGACAGGAATTGTGTGTGGGACATGCAGTGTGTGGGACAGGCAGTGTGCGTGACAGGTAGTCTGTGTGGGGCAGGCAGTGCGTGTGGAACAGGCAGTGAATGTGACAGGTAATGTGTGTGGGACAGGCAGCGTGTGGGACAGTCAGTGCATGTGGAACAGGCAGTTTGTGTTGAACAGGCAAGTTATGTGCGACAGGCAGTGTGATGTGACAGGTAATGTGTTTTGGACAGGAAGTGTGTGTGAGGCAGGCAATGTGTGTGGGACAGGCAGTGAGTGTGGGACAGGTAGTGTGTGTGGGACAGGCAGTGAGTGTGAGAGAAAGTGTGTGTGGGGCAGGCAATTTGTGTGGGACAGGCAGTGTGTGTGGGACAGGTAGTGTTTGTGGGAAAGGCAGTGTGTGTGGGGCAGGCAGTGTGTGTCGAACAGGCAGTGAGTGTGAAAGGTAGTGTGTGTGGGACAGGCAGTGCGTGTGGAATAGTTAGTGTGTGTGGTACAGGCTGTGTGAGACAGGCAGTGAGTGGGACAGGCAGTATGTGGGCCAGGCAGTGTGTGGGACAGGCAGTGTGTGTGGAATAGTTAGTGTGTGTGGAACAGGCTGTGTGAGACAGGCAGTGAGTGGGACAGGCAGTGAGTGGGACAGGCAGTGAGTGGGACATGCAGTGTGTGTGGGATGGGTAGGGTGTGTGGAACAGGTAGTGTGTGGGACAGGCAGTGAGTGTGGGACAGGTAGAGTGTGTGGGACAGGCAGTGTGTGGGACAGGCAGTGTGTGTGGTACAGACAGTGTGTGTGGGACAGGCAGTGTGTGGGATAGGCAGTGTGTGTTGGACAGGTAATGTGTGTGGGAAAGGCAGTGTGTGTGGAACAGGCATTGTGTGAGACAGACAGTGTGTGTCGGACAGGCAGTGAGTGTGACCGGTAGTGTGTGTGTGACAGGCAGTGAGTATGATAGGCAGTGCATGTGGGGCAGGCAGTGCGTATGGAACAGGCAGTGTGTGTGACAGGTAGTGTGTGTGTGACAGGTAGTGTGTGTGGGACTGGCAGTGTGTGTGGGACAGGCAGTGTGTGACAGGCAGTGTGTGTGGGACAGGCAGTGTGTATGGGACAGGCAGTGAGTGTGAAAGGCAGTGTGTGTGAGACAGGCAGTGAGTGTGGAACAGGCAGTAAGTGTGAGAGGCAGTTTGTGTGGGGCAGGCAGTGTGAGTGGGACAAGCAGTGTATGTGGGACAAGCAGTGTGTGTGGGACAGGCAGTGCGTGTGGAACAAGCAGTTCATGGAACAGGCAAAGTCTGCGATAGGCAGTGTGTGTGGTACAGGCAGTGTGTGTGGAACAGGCAGTGTGTGTAGGACTGGCAGTGTGTGGGACAGGCAGTTTGTGTGGGACAGGCAGTGTGTGTGGGACAGGCAGTGTGTGTTGGACAGGCAGTGTGTGTGGGACAAGCAGTGTTTGTGCGACAGGCAGTGAGTGTGACACGTGGTGTGTGTGGGACAGGCAGTGTGTGTAGAACAGGCAGTGAGTGTGACAGGCCATGCGTGTGGGGCAGGCAGTGCGTGTGGAACAGGCAGTGAGTGTGACAGGTAGTGTGTGTGTGACAGGTAGTGTGTGTGGGGCAGGCAGTGTGTGTGGGACAGGCAGTGTGTGACAGGCAGTGTGTGTGGGACAGGCAGTGTGTATGGGACAGGCAATGAGTGTGAAAGGCAGTGTGTGTGGGACAGGCAGTGTGTGTGGAACAGGCAGTAAGTGTGAGAGGCAGTTTGTGTAAGGCAGGCAGTGTGAGTGGGACAAGCAGTGTGTGTGGGACAAGCAGTGTGTGTGGGACAGGCAGTGCGTGTGGCACAAGCAGTTCATGGAACAGGCAAAGTCTGCGATAGGCAGTGTGTGGGACAGGCAGTTTGTGTGGGACAGGCAGTGTGTGTGGGACAGGCAGTGTGTGTTGGACAGGCAGTGTGTGTGGGACAGGCAGTGTTTGTGCGAATGGCAGTGAGTGTGACACGTGGTGTGTGTGGGGCAGGCAGTGTGTGTGGAGCAGGCAATGTGTGTGGGACAGGCAGTGTGTGTCGAACAGGCAGTGAGTGTGTGTGGGACAGGCAGTGCATGTGGGACAGGTAGTGTGTGTGGGACAGTCAGTGTGTGTAGAACAGGCAGTAGTGTGACAGGCAGTGCGTGTGTGGCAGGCAGTGCGTGTGGAACAGGCAGTGTGTGTAGGACAGGCAGTGATGTGTGACAGGTGGTGTGTGTGGGACAGGCAGTTTGTGTTGAACAGGCAGTGCGTGTGACAGGCCGTGCGTGTGCGTCAGGCAGTGTGTTTGACAGGTAGTGTGCGTGGGGCAGGCAGTGTGTGGGACAGGCAGTGTGTGTAGGACAGGCAGCGTGTGTCGAACAGGCAGTGAGTGTGTCTGGGACAGGCAGTGCGTCTGGAAAAGGCAGTGTGTGTGGGACAGGCAGTGTGTGGGACAGGCAGTGTGTGTGGAACAGGCAGTGTGTGTGGGACAGGCAGTGTGTGTGGGATAGGCAGTGTGTGTGGAACAGGCAGTGTGTGTGGGACAGGCAGTGCGTGTGGAAAAGGCAGTGTTTGTGGAACAGGCAGTGTGTGTGGGACAGGCAGTGTGTGTGGGATAGGCAGTGTTTGTGGAACAGGCAGTGTGTGTGGTACAGGCAGTGAGTGTGAAAGAAAGTGTGTGTGGGACAGGCAGTGCATGTGCAACCGGCAGTGTTTGTGGGACAGGCAGTGTGTGTGGGACAGGCAGTGTGTGTGGGACAGGCAGTACCTGTGGAACAGGCAGTGCATGGAACAGGCAAAGTCTGTGACAGGCAGCGTATGTTGAACAGGCAGTGTGTGGGACAGGCAGTGTGTGTAGGACAGGCAGTGTGTGGGACAGGAATTGTGTGTGGGACATGCAGTGTGTGGGACAGGCAGTGTGCGTGACAGGTAGTGTGTGTGGGGCAGGCAGTGCGTGTGGAACAGGCAGTGAGTGTGACAGGTAATGTGTGTGGGACAGGCAGCGTGTGGGACAGTCAGTGCATGTGGAACAGGCAGTTTGTGTTGAACAGGCAAGTTATGTGCGACAGGCAGTGTGATGTGACAGGTAATGTGTTTGGGACAGGAAGTGTGTGTGAGGCAGGCAATGTGTGTGGGACTGGCTGTGTGTGTTGGACAGGCTGTGTGTGTCGAACAGGCAGGGAGTGTGACAGGTAGTGTGTGTGGGGCAGGCAGTGTGTGTGGAACAGGCAGAGTGTGTGGGACAGGCAGTGAGTGTGAAACAGGCAGTGAATGTGACAGGTAGTGTGTGTGGGACAGGCAGTGTGTTTTGGATAGGTAGTGTGTGGGACAGGCAGTGAGTGTGGGACAGGTAGAGTGTGTGGGACAGGAAGTGTGTGGGACAGGCAGTATGAGTGGTACAGACAGTGTGTGTGGTACAGACAGTGTGTGTGGGACAGGCAGTGAGTATGATAGACAGTGCATGTGGGGCAGGCAGTGCATATGGAACAGGCAGTGTGTGTGACAGGTAGTGTGTGTGGGGCAGGCAGTGTGTGTGTGACAGGCAGTGTGTGTGGGACAGGCAGTGAGTGTGAAAGGCAGTGTGTGTGGGACAGGCAGTGTGTGTGGAACAGGCAGTGAGTGTGAGAGGCAGTTTGTGTGGGGCAGGCAGTGTGTGTGGGACAGGCAGTGTGTGTCGAACAGGCAGTGAGTGTGTGTGGGACAGGCAGTGCGTGTGGAAAAGGCAGTGTGTGTGGAACCGGCAGTGTGTGTGGGATAGGCAGTGTGTGTGGAACAGGCAGTCTGTGTGGGACAGGCAGTGAGTGTGGGACAGGTAGTGTGTGTGGGACAGGCAGTGTGTTTCGAACAGGCAGTGTGTGTGGGACAGGTAGTATGTGTGTGGGACAGGCAGTGTTGTGGGACAGGCAGTGTGTGTGGGACAGTCAGTGTGTGTGGTACAGGCAGTGAGTGTGAAAGAAAGTGTGTGTGGGACAGGCAGTGCATGTGCAACCGGCAGTGTGTGTGGGACAGGCAGTGTGTGCGGGACAGGCAATGCCTGTGGAACAGGCAGTGCATGGAACAGGCAAAGTCTGTGACAGGCAGCGTATGTTGAACAGGCAGTGTGTGGGACAGGCAGTGTGTGGGACAGAAATTGTGTGTGGGACATGCAGTGTGTGGGACAGGCAGTGTGTGTGACAGGTAGTGTGTGTGGGGCAGGCAGTGCGTGTGGAACAGGCAGTGAGTGTGACAGGTAATGTGTGTGGGACAGGCAGCGTGTGGGACAGTCAGTGCATGTGGAACAGGCAGTTTGTGTTGAACAGGCAAGTTATGTGCGACAGGCAGTGTGATTGCGACAGGCAGTGAGTGTGACAGGTAATGTGTTTGGGACAGGAAGTGTGTGTGAGGCAGGCAATGTGTGTGGGACTGGCTGTGTGTGTGGGACAGGCTGTGTGTGTCGAACAGGCAGTGAGTGTGACAGGTGGTGTGTGTGGGACAGGCAGTGTGTGGGACAGGTAGTGTGTGTGGGACAGGCAGTGTGTGGGACAGGCAGTGTGTGGGACAGGCAGTGTGTGTGGGACAGGTAGTGTTTGTGGGAAAGGCAGTGTGTGTGGAACAGGCAGTATGTGTAGGACAGGCAGTGAGTGGTGACAGGTAGTGTGTGTGGGACAGGCTGTGTGTGCAGAACAGGCAGTGAGTGTGACAGGCATTGCGTGTGGGGCAGGCAGTGCGTGTCGAACAGGCAGTGAGTGTGACAGGTAGTGTGTGTGGGACAGGCAGTTTGTGTGGGACAGGCAGTGTGTGGGACAGGCAGTGTGTGGGACAGGCAGTGTGTGTGGAATAGGTAGTGTGTTTGGAACAGGCAGTGTGTGTGGGACAGGCAGTGTGTGGGACAGGCAGTGTGTGTGGGACAGGCAGTGTGTGTGGTACAGGCAGTGTGTGGGACAGGCAGTGTGTGTCGGACAGGCAGTGAGTGTGACAGGTAGTGTGTATGGGACAGGTAGTGTGTGTAGAACAGGCAGTGAGTGTGATAGGCAGTGCATGTGGGGCAGGCAGTGCGTATGGAACAGGCAGTGTGTGTGACAGGTAGTGTGTGTGGGGCAGGCAGTTTGTGTAGGACAGGCAGTGTATGTGACAGGCAGTGTGTGTAGGACAGGCAGTATGTGGGGGACAAGCAGTGTGCGTGGGACAGGCACAGTGTGGAACAGGCAGTGAGTGTGTGAGGCAGTGTGTGTGGGGCAGGCAGTGCATGTGGAACCGGCAGTGTGTGTGGGACAGTCAGTTTGTATGGGACAGGCAGTGAGTGTGAAAGGCAGTGTGTGTGGCGCAGGCAGTTAGTGTGAGAGGCAGTTTGTGTGGGGCAGGCAGTGTGAGTGGGACAAGCAGTGTGTGTGGGACAGGCAGTGTGTGTGGGACAGGCAGTGCGTGTGGAACAGGCAGTTCATGGAACAGGCAAAGTCTGCGACAGGCAGTGTGTGGGACAGGCAGTGTGTGTGGGACATGCAGCGTGTGTGGGACAGGCAGCGTGTGTGGAACAGGCAGTGTGTGTAGGACTGGCAGTGTGTGGGACAGTCAGTGTGTGTGCGACAGGCAGTGTGTGTGGGACAGGCAGTGTGTGTGGGACAGGCAGTGTGAGTAGGACAGGCAATGTGTGCGACAGGCAGTATGTGTGTGACAGGCATTGAGTGTGGGGCAGGCAGTGTGTGTGGAACCAGCAGTGTGTGTGGGACAGGTAGTGTGTGTGGGACAGGCAGTGTGTGTGGGACAGGCAGTGTGTGGGACAGGCAGTGTGTGTGGGACAGGCAGTGTGTGTGGTACAGACAGTATATGTCGGACAGGCATTGTGTGGGGGACAGGCAGTGCATGTGGAACAGGGAGTTTTTGTTGAACAGGCAGTTTCTGTGTGACAGGCAGTGTGTGTGGGGCAGGCAGTGTGTGTGGGGCAGGCAGTGTGTGTGGGGCAGTCAGTGTGTGTGGGACAGGTAGTGTGTGTGGGACAGGCAGTGAGTGTGACAGGTGATGTGTGTGGGACAGGCAGTGTGTGTAGAACAGGCAGAGAGTGTGACAGGCCGTGCGTGTGGGGCAGGCAGTGCGTGTGGAACAGGCAGTGTATGTGACAGGTATTGTGTGTGGGGCAGGCAGTGTGTGTGGAGCAGGCAATTTGTGTGGGACAGGCAGTGTGTGTAGGACAGGCAGTGTGTGTAGGACAGGCAGTGAGTGTGAGTGGGACAGGTAGTGCATGTGGAAAAGGCAGTGTGTGTGGAACGGGCAGTGTGTGTGGGACAGGCAGTGTGTGGGACAGGCAGTGTGTTTGGGATAGGTAGTGTGTGTGGAACAGGCAGTGTGTGTGGGACAGGCAGTGTGTGTGGGACAGGTAGTGTGTGTGGGACAGGCAGTGTGTGTGGAACAGGCAATGTGTGTGGGACAGGCAGTGAGTGTGGTACAGGTAGTGTGTGTGGGACAGGCAGTGTGTGTGGTACAGGCAGTGAGTGTGGGACAGGCAGTGTGTTTTGGACAGGCACAGTGTGGGACAGGCGGTGTGTGTGGGACAGGCAGTGCATGTGGAACAGGCAGTGCATGGAACAGGCAAAGTCCGCGACAGGCAGCGTGTGTTGAACAGGCAGTGTGTGTGAGACAGGCAGTGTGTGTGGGACAGGCAGTGCGTGTAGAACAGGCAATGTGTTTGGTGTCATGTTTGTAACATTCACATAACTGTAACCTTTATGTAACACCTGTATACACCTGGGTAATGCACACCTTGACCACAGGGGGTGAACTTGTGGGAGACACTCCTCACCTGGTCATCCAGGTATATAAAGGGAGCTCCCATGCAGGGTCATCACTTCTTGGTCCTGGGAATAAATGTTCAGGTCACGTAGTGACTTTGTCTGCAGTACATGCCTCGTGTGATTCTATAGCAAGGTGCAAGGACACCACATTTGGCGATGAGAAATGGGAATCAACGACCCACGAGGATGGTCACCAGGAGTACAGAGCAATGGGACTGTGTGGGTGAGCACTGGGACGACTTCGTTGAGAGGCTCCAGCAAAGTTTTGTCACGAAGGACTGGCTGGGAGAGGAAGTGGCTGGCAAGCGGCATGTGCATCTACTGACCAGCTGTGGACCTAAGACGTATGCGCTGATGAAAGACCTGCTAGCACCCGAGAAGCCGCAGAACAAGTCTTTTGAAGAGCTCAGCATTCTGATCGGTGAGCACCTCAAACCGGCGAGCAGTATACACATGGCCCGGCACCGGTTCTATACACACTGGCGTCGGGAGGGACAAAACATATCGAACTTCATTGCCGACCTGCAGCGCTTGGCCAGTCTCTGTAAGTTCACAGACGCCTGCAGGGGGGAGATGTTAAGAGATTTCTTCATTGAGGGCACTGGTCATGCCGGGATTTTCAGGAAGCTAATTGAGACTTGACTTTGGAAAGGGCAACATTGATAGCTCAGACCTTCATGGCAGGGGAAGAGGAGATCAAGATAATTTACGCGCGCAGCCCTAGTTCCAATGTGGCGATGGACCAGGGAGTTAACGTTGTTAACGAGACTCAGAACCCCGCAGGCAGGCAAGGGCAATTCGACACCAGGCCAGGGCAATTCGACACCGCCCAGTCAGCAACAGACTCTAGGGTGGGCCAGCAACAGAGACAATGACAGGGGGATCGGCAATTCACGCCATGACAAGGGACAATGCATCCCGGGATAGGACCATTGACACTCAGCAACAGAGTGCTCAGGAGTAATCAAATAGACAATCAGAGAGGAATGCCTGGTCACAGTTCCTTTGTTCACAACAACCTCAGCTCATGCTGGAGGTGCGGTGGCAGACATGCTGCGAGAACCTGTAGGTTTCAGCAATTTATCTGCAGAAACTGCAACTTCAGTGAACATCTGGCCAGAATGTGCAGAAAGCCCGTAGCGAGGCGAGTTTACGAGGCTGAGGAACCAGACGAGGGGTCTGCAAGGCAGGGTGATGCTTGGGGCAAAGCTGTGGACGCTGAAGTCTAGCGGTTTCATGTGGCAGACATCCACAGCTTGTGCACCAAAACGTCACCTATGATGATGAAAGTTCTATTAAATGGCATCCCGGTACACATGGAGCTGGACACAGGAGCCAGCCAGTCATTTATGAGTGCCCAACAATTTGAAAAACTATGGCCACTCAAAGCTAACAGGCCTAAACTGGAACGCATTGACACGCAGTTACGCACGTACACCAGAGAGATCATCCCAGTATTAGGCAGTGCAAACTTGGTGGTCACACACAATGGATCGGAGAACCGGCTGCCACTCTGGATTGTCCGGGGAATGATCCCGCGCTCTTGGGGAGGAGCAGGTTAGCCGAGATGAACTGGAAATGGAGGGATGTGCACGCCATTTCATCTGTGGAGCGAAGTTCATGCTCACAGGTCCTACAGAAATTCGAGCCACTTTTTCAACCAGGTGTCGGGACTGTTAAGGGCACCAAAGTGTGATACGCATCACCCCGGACGCCAGACCAATGCACCACAAAGCCAGAGCTGTGCCGTATGTGATGCATGAGAGAATTGAGAGGAAGTTGGACAGGCTAAGAGAGGGCATAATTTCGTCTGTTGAATTCAGTGACTGAAGCCCCATCGTCCCTGTCCTTAAAGCGGATGGCTCGGTCAGGATCTGTGGCGACTACAAGGCCACCATTAACCGAGTGTCACTACAGGACCAATACCCGCTTCTGAGAGCGGAGGCCCTTTTTGCCACGCTGGCAGGTGGCAAGCTGTTCACCAAGTTGGACCTCACTTCGGCCTACATGGCCCAGGAACTGGCTGAAGAATCCAAGCTTCTGACCACCATCACTACGCACAAGGGGCTATTAGTTTACAACAGGTGTCCATTTGGCATTTGTTCAGAGGCCGCAATCTTCCAGAGGAACATGGAAAGCTTGCTTAAATCCATCCCTGGAACAATCGTATTCCAAGATGACATCCTAATCACGGGTCGAGACACTGAGGAACACCTCCACAACCTGGAGGGGGTGCTATGCTGACTGGACCGGGTAGGCTTGCGACTAAAGAAGTCCAAATGTGTGTTTTTGGCCCCGGAGGTCGAGTTTTTGGGCAGGAGGATTGCCGCAGACGGGATCCGGCCTACCGAATCCAAAACGGAGGCGATCCATCGTGCGCCCAGGCCCATCGTGCGCCCAGACACATCGGAGTTGCGGTCATTCCTGGGACTCTTGAACTACTTTGGGAACTTTCTGCCAAACTTAAGCACATTGCTGGAGCCGTTACACGTGCTCCTGCCTAAGGGTTGTGAATGGTTTTGGCGGGACTGTCAAGAACGGGCTTTTAATCGGGCGCGGAATCTGCTTTGTTCTAACAAGCTGTTGACCTTGTACAACCCCTGTAAGAAATTGGTTTTAACATGTGATGCATCATCCAATGGGGTTGGGTGCGTGTTGCAGCAGAGTAATGATGAGGGCCAACTCCAACCTGTGGCTTATGCCTCCAGGTCGCTCTCCCAGGCAGAACCGGGATATGGGATGATTGAAAAGGAAGCACTCGCATGTGTCTACAGGGTGAAAAAGATGCACCAGTAACTTTTCGGCAGAAGGTTCGATTTAGAAATGGACCACAAACCGTTAACATCACTATTGTCAGACAGTAAAGCGGTCAATGCCAATCCGTCAGCTTGCATACAGCGGTGGGCCCTCACGCTGGCTGCGTATGACTACACCATGCGGCACCGGCCAGGCACTGAAAATTGCGCTGACGCGCTTAGCAGGCTCCCACTGGCGACCACTGAGGGGGCAGCGGAGCAAAGTGCGGAGATGGTCATGGCCATTGAGGCTTTCAACACTGCAGGCTCCCCCATCACAGCCCGCTAGATCAAAATCTTAACCAACAGAGATTTCCTCCTATCCCTGATAAAGAAATGTGTTCTGACTGGGGATTGGGCGCCTGCACACAGGGCGTGCCCCGAGGAGATCAGACCGTTACACAGACGGATGGACGAGCTCTCCATCAAAGCTGACTGCATGCTGTGGGGCAGCCAGGTAGTCATGCCCCAGAAAGGAAGGGAAGCATTCATCAGGGGACTCCACAGCGAGCACTCAGGCATTGTGCTAATGAAGGCCATTGCCTGGTCACATGTATGGTGGCCGGGAATTGACTCAGACCTGGAACACTGGGTTCGCAAGTGCACGACGTGTGCCCAGCTGGGAAATGCCCCCAGGGAGGCCCCACTCAGCCCATGGCCCTGGTCCACCAGGCCATGGTCACGTATTCACGTCGACTACGCTCATGGGAAAAATGTTCCTGATTGTTGTCGATGCACACTCGAAATGGATCGAGTGCATCATATTAAACTCGTGCACGACATCCACCACCGTGGAGAGTCTGCGTGCGGTCTTTGCGACCCACGGCTTGCCAGACATCCTGGTTAGCGATAAGGGCCTGTGTTTCACTAGCTATGAATTCCAGGAGTTTATGTCGGGTTATGGCATCAAACACGTCAGGACAGCACCGTTCAAGCCGGCTTCCAATGGCCAGGCGGAACGTGCGGTTCAAATCATAAAACAGGGCATGCTCCGAATTCAAGGACCCTCCCTTCAATGCCACCTATCGCGTCTCCTGCTGGCCTATAGGTCCCGACCGCATTCGCTCACGGGAGTCCCGCCCGCAGAACTACTCATGAAATGTACACTTAAAACTCAGTTGTCCCTCATTCATCCAGCCCTGTCAGACATTGTTGAGGGCAAGCGCCAGTCCCAAATCGAGTGCCATGATCGCAACTCAGTGGGGAGATGCATAGAAATCAATGACCCTGTATTTATTCTCAATCATGCCTTGGGACCCAAGTGGCTTGAGGGTACTGTAATTGGCAAAGCGGGGATTAGGGTCAGAGTGGTCAGACTTAACAATGGACCGGTATGTCGCAAACATCTGGACCAAGTAAAGAAAAGGTTCAGCATGGACACTGAGGAACCCGAGGAAGATCATGAGATGTTACCCACACCACTGCCAGTGAACGAGCAACAAGAACCATCATGAGCAGCATGCACAGTCCCTGCAGCCAGCCCGGATGAGCCGAAATCACCACAGGCGACAGAGACGCATGCCAAGGCTCAACAACCAGAGCCCCAACTGCGGCGCTCCACGAGAGAGCATCGACCGTCTGAAAGACTCAATCTTTAACCCAAAGACATTGGGGGGAGGTGATGTCATGTTTGTAACCTTCACATAACTGTAACCTTTATATAACAACATTGTACACTGTATACACCTGAGAAATGCACACCTTGACCACATGGGGTGAACTTGTGGGAGACACTCCTCACCTGGTCATCCAGGTACATAAAGGGAGGTCCCACGCAGGGTCATCACTTCTTGGTCCTGGGAATAAAGGTACAGGTCACATAGTGATTTTGTCTGCAGTAGATGCCTCGTGTGATTCCATCGTAAGGTGTAAGGACACCACATGTGGGACAGGCAGTGTGTGTGGGACAGGCAGTGTGTGGGACAGGCAGTGTGTGGGACAGACAGTGTGTGGGACAGGCAGTCTGTGTGGTACAGGCAGCAGGCAGTGTGTGTGTGGTACAGGCAGCAGGCAGTGTGTGTGGGACAGGCAGCGTGTGTGGGACAGGCTGTGTGTGGGACAGGTAGCGTGTGTGGGACAGGCAGTGTGTGTGGGACAGGCAGTGTGTGTGGGACAGGCAGCGTGTGTGGGACAGGCAGTATATGTGGAAATAGCTTCCTCTGTACAGTTCTGCTGTTTCTTACAATCTCCCCATGACATTTTTCTGCCTTCAAGGCTTCTATGTTTAATGAGGAGGTTTCTCTGGCTTACTTGCTGTTGCACTGAGAGAAACTTTGAAGGAACACAGTTGTCTGCTCCTATGTCCCATGGTGGTCAGCTCCCAATGGAGTTAGTGCTTTGAGTGTGTGTTTCCTATCGAATTATGCCCCACCAGGAAAGTGGACAGAGTCACAATGGGCCTGCCCAGAGGGTGGAAATCATGTCCCAGCCACTTCCCCCCGTACCAGTGAGGACCACCTGCCCTGTTTGCACAGTTCCCGTGTCGTGGAGCTTCGATTACTATTGCCAGGACACTGAGGAGGAACGGTCGTCCAGAAAACGATGAAGAAAGAATGAAGGGGCAATGGGACTGTGACTTTCACAACTTCAGGATGGCCCACATTATTTGACAGCCATCCTCTGGAGAATCAGTGATCTCTGCCGCTGTTTGCTGTCCACTGTTGCGGGACACAAGCCCTGAGGTGCTACTGCTCGGCAATATTACACAACTGGTCAGCCCAATCATGCTTGGCTCCCTGTGTATGTGTACTGATCCAACAGACCCTCCGGGCATTTACTGAATCTGTGGGGCCCCCTGCCCTCACTCCCTTCATTCAGCATCTCGGTGCTGCAAGAATCTCCGGGACTCTCAGTCACTGCAGGGGTTTCCGCAGGTCATGGGACGCTAGATGTCGCAGGTTTAGGTGGTGCGAAGGACTTGGGCCATGGTATGGGGATGGGACGGTGTGGGCATGGGGGTTCGGGGGTAGGTGATGGGAGGATGGGGTGTGGGGGATTGGGGGGTGGGGATGGGGCGGTGTGTGGGGGGGTGGGACGGTGTGGATGGGGGTGGGGACGGTGGGGGGGTGTGGGGGGGATGGGGTGGGGACGGTGTGTGGGTGGGGGGGATGGGGGTGGGGACGGTGTGTGGGTGGGGGGGATGGGGTGGGGACGGTGTGTGGGTGGGGGGGATGGGGGTGGGGACGGTGTGTGGGTGGGGGGGATGGGGTGGGGACGGTGTGTGGGTGGGGGGGATGGGATGATCCAGGAACGAGATGAAACATACTCTACTGCTTGAAGAAACATGGTCTAGGTGACTTTGGGCTGGTGCATTTCCCTGTTGTTGGAGGAAACGCCGACAGTGCAGACATACAATCGCCACCTCCTCCATGGAACACGGATGTTCTGGAGCATTCGGGGCTGCTGACATGTGCTGAGTACTGTTCTGGGTGTGAGCTGTGGTGTCAGGAAGGCCATCTGCTGAGTTGGGTGTTTCAGCTACGGCCCCTGGCCATGTTAGCAGAGACAGGGCTGTACATACTTACATTGCAAACTGAGGAATGGAGCACGTCGAATACTGAGGCAGACTGCACCGAGGGGCCATGTGGCAGATGGCTCACAGTATGGGATATGGTTAAACAGGCTCAACTGTAATGTGCAGTGTATTTGGGAGGCAGTCAATCAGAGGTTTCTTCAAGGAGGGAACCTCAGGGAACAATTGCCACTAATTAGTGGAGACATGTTCATGGTAATTAAACATCTCTGAGCAGAAGAGCTGCCATAGGGTCAGGTAATAAACTTTCTGGTTAAATCATTCAGATCTCAACAGATGAGGTCGGGTGAAAATGAGAAACAAGAGACAGGAATGAGGTATGTGGCATTCTAAAGCGGGCAGACGCAAACGGAGTGATTTGAATAGCAGTGATGTGACTGGGCAGTGAACCTTTAGTGAGAGGTTTTCCCACGTAACCAATAATAACCAGGATCAGTGAAACTCCAATAACATCCCTCTATAATACAAAATCAGTTTGAGTACAAACAAGTGACATTAACTCTCCAAGATCAAACAGATCACAAGAAAGGTAACTTAAATAAGGGCTGAAGCAGTGCTCGTAGTGATCGGAATAGACCAAGAAATGACCTCCCTCGGTTCCCAGATTATGCTGATCTTAGTAGGGGTGACCCTGGATTAAGGTGGGGAAATTTTGCCAGGGTTGCACTGCTGATCACTGTCCAAGGATTATTCTTTGACCATACATGTATGGACATCAAGTGACCACAGAACTGGGCTAGGTGATCTGCCCAATGGTCAAATGGTCTTCTGGACTCCACTTGCTCCTTGGCCCAACCATCTTCAGCTGCTTCATCAATGACCGTCCCTCCATCATAAGGTCAGAAGTGGGGATGTTCGCTGATTGCACAGTGTTCAGTTCCATTCGCAACTCATCAGATAATGAAGCAGACCACGCCCGCACGCAGCAAGACCTGGACTTGCCTGGATGAGTGCAGCTCCATTAACACTCAAGAAGTTCGACTGTGTCTGATTAACCCCGTGCTGACCCTCTGATTAACCCCATGCTGACTCTCTCGGATTAACCCTGTGCTGACTCTCTCTGATTAACCCCGTGCTGATTCTCTCTGATTAACCCCGTGCTGAATCTCTCTGATTAACCCCGTGCTGACTCTCTCTGATTAACCCCGTGCTGACCCTCTGATTAACCCCGTGCTGACTCTCTGATTAACCCCATGCTGACTCTCTCTGATTAACCCCGTGCTGACTCTCTCTGATTAACCCCGTGCTGACCCTCTGATTAACCCCATGCTGACTCTCTCTGATTAACCCCATGCTGACTCTCTCTGATTAACCCCGTGCTGACTCTCTGATTAATCCCGTGCTGACTCTCTCTGATTAACCCCGTGCTGACTCTCTCTGATTAACCCCGTGCTGACTCTCTGATTAACCCCGTGCTGTCTCTCTCTGATTAACCTCGTGCTGACTCTCTCTGATTAACCCCGTGCTGTCTCTCTCTGATTAACCCCGTGCTGACTCTCTCTGATTAACCCCGTGCTATCTCTCTCTGATTAACCTCGTGCTGACTCTCTCTGATTAACCCCGTGCTGTCTCTCTCTGATTAACCCCGTGCTGACTCTCTCTGATTAACCCCGTGCTGACTCTTAACCCCGTGCTGACTCTCTCTGATTAACCCCGTGCTGACTCTGTCTGATTAAACCCGTGCTGACTCTCGTGCTGACTCTCTCTGATTAACCTTGTGCTGTCTCTCTCTGATTAACCCCGTGCTGACTCTCTCTGATTAACTCCGTGCTGACCCTCAGATTAACCCCGTGCTGACTCTTTGATTAACCCCGTGCTGACTCTCTCTGATTAACCCCGTGCTGACTCTCTGATTAACCCCGTGCTGACTCTCTGATTAACCCTGTGCTGACTCTCTCTGATTAACCCCGTGCTGACTCTCTGATTAACCCCATGCTGACACTCTCTGATTAACCCCGTGCTGACTCTCTCTGATTAACCCCGTGCTGACTCTTAACCCCGTGCTGACTCTCTCTGATTAACCCCGTGCTGACTCTGTCTGATTAACCCTGTGCTGACTCTTTCTGATTAACCCCGTGCTGACTCTCTGATTAATCCCGTGCTGAGTCTCTCTGATTAACCCCGTGCTGACTCTCTCTGATTAACCCCGTGCTGACTCTCTCTGATTAACCCCGTGCTGACTCTTTCTGATTAACCCCATGCTGACTCTCTGATTAATCCCGTGCTGAGTCTCTCTGATTAACCCCGTGCTGACTCTCTCTGATTAACCCCGTGCTGACTCTCTCTGATTAACCCCGTGCTGACTCTCTGATTAACCCCGTGCTGTCTCTCTCTGATTAACCTCGTGCTGACTCTCTCTGATTAACCCCGTGCTGACTCTTTCTGATTAACCCCATGCTGACTCTCTGATTAATCCCGTGCTGAGTCTCTCTGATTAACCCCGTGCTGAATCTCTGATTAACCCCGTGCTGTCTCTCTCTGATTAACCTCGTGCTGAGTCTCTCTGATTAACCCCGTGCTGTCTCTCTCTGATTAACCTCGTGCTGATTCTCTCTGATTAACCCCGTGCTGACTCTCTCTGATTAACCCCGTGCTGACTCTCTGATTAACCCCGTGCTGAAAGTCTGATTGACCCCGTGCTGACACTCTCTGATTAACCCCGTGCTGAAAGTCTGATTGACCCTGTGCTGACTCTGTCTGATTAACCCTGTGCTGACTCTCTCTGATTAACCCCGTGCTGTCTCTCTCTGATTAACCCCGTGCTGACTCTCTCTGATTAACCCCGTGCTGACTCTCTGATTAACCCCGTGCTGAGTCTCTCTGATTAACCCTGTGCTGACTCTCTCTGATTAACCCCATGCTGTCTCTCGTGCTGACTCTCTCTGATTAACCCCGTGCTGACTCTCTCTGATTAACTCTGTGCTGACCCTCAGATTAACCCCGTGCTGACTCTTTGATTAACCCCGTGCTGATTCTCTGATTAACCCCGTGCTGACTCTCTGATTAACCCCGTGCTGACTCTCTCTAATTAACCCCGTGCTGACTCTCTGATTAACCCCGTGCTGACTCTCAACCCCGTGCTGACTCTCTGATTAACCCCATGCTGACACTCTCTGATTAACCCCATGCTGACTCTTAACCCCGTGCTGACTCTCTCTGATTAACCCCGTGCTGACTCTGTCTGATTAACCCCGTGCTGACTCTTTCTGATTAACCACATGCTGACTCTCTGATTAACCCCGTGCTGACTCTCTCTGATTAACTCCGTGCTGACCCTCAGATTAACCCCGTGCTGACTCTCTCTGATTAACCCCGTGCTGACTCTCTCTGATTAACTCCGTGCTGACCCTCAGATTAACCCCGTGCTGACTCTCTGATTAACCCCGTGCTGACTCTCTGATTAACCACGTGCTGACTCTCTCTGATTAACCCCGTGCTGACTCTCTCTGATTAACCCCGTGCTGACTCTCTGATTAACCCCGTGCTGTCTCTCTCTGATTAACCCCGTGCTGTCTCTCTCTGATTAACCTCGTGCTGTCTCTCTCTGATTAACCTCGTGCTGACTCTCTCTGATTAACCCCATGCTGACTCTCTGATTAATCCCGTGCTGACTCTCAACCCCGTGCTGACTCTCTGATTAACCCCATGCTGAAACTCTCTGATTAACCCCATGCTGACTCTCTCTGATTAACCCCGTGCTGACTCTCTGATTAACCCCATGCTGACTCTCTCTGATTAACCCCGTGCTGACTCTTAACCCCGTGCTGACTCTCTCTGATTAACCCCGTGCTGACTCTGTCTGATTAACCCCGTGCTGACTCTTTCTGATTAACCACATGCTGACTCTCTGATTAACCCCGTGCTGACTCTCTCTGATTAACTCCGTGCTGACCCTCAGATTAACCCCGTGCTGACTCTCTCTGATTAACCCCGTGCTGACTCTCTCTGATTAACTCCGTGCTGACCCTCAGATTAACCCCGTGCTGACTCTTTGATTAACCCCGTGCTGACTCTCTCTGATTAACTCCGTGCTGACTCTCTCTTATTAACCCCGTGCTGACTCTGTGATTAACCCCATGCTGACTCTCTCTGATTAACCCCGTGCTGACTCTCTCTGATTAACCCCGTGCTGACTTTCTGATTAACCCCGTGCTGACTCTCTGATTAACCCCGTGCTGACTCTCTCTGATTAACCCCGTGCTGACTCTCTGATTAACCCCATGCTGACACTCTCTGATTAACCCCATGCTGACTCTCTTTGATTAACCCCGTGCTGACTCTTAACCCCGTGCTGACTCTCTCTGATTAACCCCGTGCTGACTCTGTCTGATTAACCCCGTGCTGACTCTTTCTGATTAACCCCATGCTGACTCTCTGATTAACCCCGTGCTGACTCTCTCTAATTAACTCCGTGCTGACCCTCAGATTAACCCCGTGCTGACTCTCTGATTAACCCCGTGCTGACTCTCTGATTAACCCCGTGCTGACTCTCTCTGATTAACCCCGTGCTGACTCTCTGATTAACCCCGTGCTGACACTCTCTGATTAACCCCATGCTGACTCTCTCTGATTAACCCCGTGCTGACTCTTAACCCCGTGCTGACTCTCTCTGATTAACCCCGTGCTGACTCTGTCTGATTAACCCCATGCTGACTCTCTGATTAACCCCGTGCTGACTCTCTCTAATTAACTCCGTGCTGACCCTCAGATTAACCCCGTGCTGACTCTCTGATTAACCCCGTGCTGACTCTCTGATTAACCCCGTGCTGACTCTCTCTGATTAACCCCGTGCTGACTCTCTGATTAACCCCGTGCTGACACTCTCTGATTAACCCCATGCTGACTCTCTCTGATTAACCCCGTGCTGACTCTTAACCCCGTGCTGACTCTCTCTGATTAACCCCGTGCTGACTCTGTCTGATTAACACCGTGCTGACTCTTTCTGATTAACCCCATGCTGACTCTCTGATTAACCCCGTGCTGAGTCTCTGATTAACCCCGTGCTGACTCTCTGATTAACCCCGTGCTGACTCTCTCTGATTAACCCCGTGCTGTCTCTCTCTGATTAACCCCGTGCTGACTCTCTGATTAACCCCGTGCTGACTCTCTCTGATTAACCCCGTGCTGTCTCTCTCTGATTAACCCCGTGCTGACTCTCTCTGATTAACCCCGTGCTGACTCTCTCTGATTAACCCCGTGCTGATTCTCTGATTAACCCCGTGCTGACTTTCTGATTAACCCCGTGCTGACTCTCTGATTAACCCCGTGCTGACTCTCTGATTAACCCCGTGCTTACTCTCTGATTAACCCCGTGCTGACAGTCTCTGTCATGGTCTCTCGATTTTTCTTCATGATGCTCAGCTTATCAATTTCTGTTTGCCCGATGTCTGTCCTGCTCCCCATCACCCTTGTCCTTTACAAGCAGCAATGTATTCTTGTACCCAGCGCATTGACTTCAAGATCCTCATCCTGACCTTGAAAGCGTTTCACAGCCCCACTCTGTCCTATTTCCAGCCTTATGTCCCTGCCGCCCCCAATCCTATGTCTGCACTTATCCTGCTCTACCAATCCTTCAGCCTCTAGCATTCCCTCACTGCCTTCTGCTTCGCCTGCTGACAAAAGCTTCTGAGCTTCTTCACCTCTGTTTCCCCCACAAGCCCTTCACTTCTTGCCCTTGTTCCCCACGCCCTTGTAAATGGCTCTGAAATGTTCTTTTATGTGGTGCAGAATAATGAATTTGACTCGTTCATCATGTCGCTACTGTTGACATTGGTTTCTTGCTTTGTGAATGCTGCTGTTCTCGGTACTCTTCATACTTACAAAATGGTGTCAGACACACGCCTGGCACAGATCAGACACAAGCCAGACACATGGCAAATACATGTCGCATATTGTCAAGAGTGTTTGTGTTCTGAATCCATGGATTGCAAGCCAAAGAATTTCTGCTGACAATGCAGCTTTACCGCGTGCACTGAGCCCAGTGTGTGCATGGTTATTTATAGCAGCTGCACAGATGAGTTTCACTGACTGCACACAGTTCACAGTCAGGCCCTACCCATGGCTTGGCATCATCAGAGAGCCATTTGGTCCAAACCTGATGTTCAGCAGCTCTTGCTCCCTCTCTCACCCAGCCAAGGACAGAGTGTTTATTGAACATCACAAGGCTCTCGATCCCAATGTTAGTTCAACGTGTGACTTTGACTGAGATTCCTGAGTGCTTAATCGACCCCATCGATGTCTGCAACATTGTCCTGGGTCTTTGGTGGCAACAACTAGTTTGTAGATTCTATGGGTTCATAGGTTAAAGTTCACCTTTGCTCAAATAAACCGGTATGGTTACACCTGTCAACTTGCAGTAGCTTGGGTAAGATGAGCAAGGAAAGCTGCTAATGCAGAGTTGCTAACTGTCATGTATTGAAGCTTGGGGTCACCAGACACCAGGGGGCGCCACTGTCGGAGGTCATCGGGCTGTATGCACGTGCGCGGTCACTGGTATATAAGCGCGGGTACCATGTCACGCGTGTTACTTTAGGCGTGAATAAAGTTGGATCAGGTTTACACCTGAGGCAGTTTGCAGTAACATGTCTTTTGAGTCAATACATTCATTACATTTGGCGACAAGGTAACTTAAGAATCTTTGAATGTAAAATGGGCGCTATTGGAATTCTGGAGAGAGTCGTGGATGGCGAGGATTGGGCGGATTTTATCGACCGCCTGGATCCGTATTTTGTGGCCAACAAAGTGGAGGGAGAGGCTGACACAGTTCGGTGCAGGGCGGTTTCCCTCATCGTTTGTGGTCTGAAAATTTATGGCCTCATGAAGAATCTTCTCTCGCCTGCACGTCCACCAGACAAAGAATATGGGGATTTGTGAGCTTTGGTGCGTGATCATCTTAAGCCAAAAGAGGGGATCATCATCTCACGCTATCGCTTCTACACGCATGTTCGTGCTGAGAGCCAGGATGTGTCAGGATTCTGCACCGTCCTGCGACGTCTTGCTGAGCCGTGTAAGTTCGGGAACGTGTGGAAGACATGCTGCGAGATTTCTTCATGATAGGCACCAACCATGATGTGATTCTTCGGAAGTTATTGGCCGAAGAGAAGCTGGATTTGAGCAAGGCTATCGCGACTGCCCAGGCATGCACGATGACTGATGATAATTTGAGGCAGATATCATCAAAGAGTCGGAGCTCCACGGCAATACTGTAAACAGGATTATGTCGTCGTCTGGCAGAGCTGCTTATGGCAGGGCCTACTCGACTGCTTATGTGAAACCTGTAGCTACTCAAAGTCTGCCAACTGATACGAATCCGATCTCACGCCGTTGGCGTTGTGGGGGAAATCATCGGCCTCATCAGTGTCGGTTTAAACAGTACGCCTGTAATTGCTGTTCGAGAGTGGGCATCTTCAGAGAATGTGCCCACAACTGAGCAAGCGTGCTGCCACTCATCACATTGCTGATGATGACCAGTCCACTGCTGGCCCGAATACACAACCCGAGTTAGTGTATGGTCTGTATTCGTTCTTGGGAAAGAGCCAGCCGATAATCATTAATGTGAAGCTGAATGGCATGCTTGTATCAATGGAGCTGGACACGGGTGCGAATTAGTTGATAATGAGCCAAAGGACATTCGACAAGCTGTGGGACACTGAGGCTATGAAGCTTAAGCTGAGTACTTACACTAAGAAAGTCATACCGGTGATTGGCAGTGCGGTAGTCATGGTGTCATATGATGGTGTGGTTCATGATCTACCATTATGGATCATCCCAGGTAATGGTCCAACACTGTTCGGCAGGAATTGGCTCAAGAAAATCAAGTGGAATTGGAATGATATCAAAGCGTTGTCATCGGTGAATGACACTTCGTGTGCTCAAGTGTTGAAGAAGTTTCCTTCTTTGTTTGAACCGGGCATTGATAATATTACTGTAGCCAAGATTCACCTGGATTCTGATGCAAGGCCTATCATAAAGCTTGGTCTGTTCCATGAGGGAGAAGGTTGAAATTGAGCTTGACAGCCTCCAACGTGAAGGGGTCATATCACCGGTCAAGTTTAATGAGTGGGCCAGTCCTACTGTTCCTGTGTTAAAGAGTGACGGCACTGTCAGGATTTGTGGAGACTACAAGATTATGATTAACCGATTTTCGAAACAAGATCAATACCCGTTACCGAAGGCTGATGACCTGTTCACCATGCTAGCTGGTGGAAAGTCGTTCACTAAACTGGATCTGACGTCGGCCTATATGACACAGGAGCTTGTTGGCACTTCGAAGAAACTCATCTGCATCAACACCCATAAAGGACCGTTTGTCTACAACAGGTGTCCTTTTGTAATTCGTTCGGCTGCAGCCATATTTCAGAGGAATATGGAGAGTCTACTGAAGTCCGTTCCTAAATTGTCATGTTTCAAGATGACATTCTGGTCACAGGTCACGACACTACTGAACATCTGAATAATCTTGAAGAAGTCCTATATCGTGACAAAGTGGGACTCAGGCTGAAACATTCAAAGTGTGTCTTCATGGCACATGAATTTGAATTCCTGGGGAGGAAGATTGCTACTGATGGCATCAGGCCTATTGATTCGAAAACCAAGGCCATCAAAAAAGCACCCAGGCCTCAGAATGTGACGGAGCTGCGTTCATTCCTTGGGCTACTCAGCTACTTTGGTAATTTCTTACCCAGATTGAGCACTTTGTTCGAGCCACTGCACGTGCTACTCAGAAACGGCAATAACTGGGTCTGGGATGTGTCTCAAGATAGAGCCTTTGAGAAAGCTAAGAATTTGCTCTGTTCATTATGATCCATGTAAGCGTCTTGTATTGGCCTGTGATGCTTCATCATATGGGGTTGGCAGTGTATTCCAACAAGCAAATGAGTCGGGTAAGCTACAACCTGTTGCGTATGCTTCGAGAAGTTTGTCAAAGGTGGAAAGAGCTTACAGCATGGTAGAAAAAGAAGCTTTGGCCTGTGTGTATGGGGTCAAAAAGATGCATCAGTACCTGTTTAGTCTTTGTTTTGAACTCGAAACAGATCACAAGCCACTCATTTCATTGTTTTCAGAAAACAAAGGGATTAATACCAATGCATCATCCTGTATCCAGAGATGGGCATTGACATTGTCTGCCTATGATTAAGTTATTCATCATAAACCTGGCACTGAGAATTGTGCTGATGCACTGAGTCACCTGCCGTTGCCCTCACCTGAGGTGGAGACGCCTCAACCTGCAGATCTACTGTTAGTAATGGATGCTCTTGAGAGTGAAGGAACTCCTGTCACTGCACAACAAGTTAGGATCTGGACCAGCCATGACCCTATTTTATCAGTTGTGAAATGGTGTGTCCTCAGTGGTGATTGGTCTGCCATGCCTATGGAGATGCGTGAGGAGACCAAACCTTACAACCGTCGCAAGGATGAGCTGTCCATTCCATCAGACTGTTTACTGTGGGGTAAGCGTGTTGTTATGCCTAAGAAAGGTAGAGAAAAATTTGTACGTGAACTACATAACACTCATCCTGTTATTGTCATGATGAAAGCCATTGCTTGGGCTCATGTATGGTGGCCTGAAATTGACTCTGATCTGGAACCATGTGTGCATCAGTGCAACACTTGCATGCAGCTAAGTAAAGCACCAGCGGAATCGCCGCTGAGTCTGTGGTCGTGGCCATCTAAACCATGGTCAAGGATCCACATCGATTTTGCGGGCCCTTTCCAGGGAAAGATGTTTTGTGTTGTGGTGGATGCATATTCAAAGTGGATAGAGTGTATTATTATGTTATCCAGTACGTCTACAGCTACTATTGAGAGCCTTCATGTAAAATTTGCTACTCGTGATTTGCCTGACATTGTTGTGAGCGACAACGGATCTTGCTTCACAAGTCTGGAGTTTCAAGAGTTCATGAAACTCAATGGCATTAAACAGCTCCATTCAAACCTACTTCCAATGGTCAAGCAGAGCGTGCTGTTCAAACGATCAAGCAGAGTATGAAATGTGTAACTCAGGGTTCACTACAGATTCGCTTGCCCTGTACACTGCTCAGTTACAGGACCAGACCTCATATGCTTACTGGGGTCTCCCCTGCTGAACTGCTGATGAAGAGAAGTCTCAAGACCAAGCTCTCTCTTGTTCATCCCTATTTGAATGATCGTGTTGAAAACAGACGTCAAAGTCAGCAAAGGTATCATGACCGTGCTGCTGTGTCACGTGACATCTCTGTCAACGATCCGGTTTATGTACTGAACTATGGTCAAGGTCCAAAATGGATCGCCGGCACTGTTACAGCCAAGGAGGGTAACTGAGTGTCTATTGTCGTGCTCGCGAGAGGAGCGGCGCGGGACTACACAGGGCGACGGCAGCAACTGAGAGCGGCGGCAGATCGGAGAGGCCAGTTGGTGCAGAGTCTGGAAGTAAAACAAAGAAGTAGAAAGAAATCGAAGGGTGATGTCACAGCTAAGCGGATAAGTGATTGGCTGGTGGATTGGTGAGTATTTAATCTTTTTTTTCTTCTTTTATTTCTTTATCAGTAGGTAACCTTTGACACTGTTGCCAAATTAAGTTAATTTAAGGGTTAAGCCATGGTAGGAGAGCTCAGACCTGTGTCATGCTCTTCCTATGCTATGTGGGAAGTCAGGGACGCACCCACTGTCCCTGATGACAACATGTGCAGGAATTGTGTCCTGCTGCAGCTCCTGACAGACCGCATTGCGGCACTGGAGCTGTGCATGGACTCACTCTGGAGCATCCGCGATGCTGAGGATGTCATAAATATCACATTTAGTGAGTTGGTCACACCGCAGGTAAAGGTTACTCAGGCAGATAGGGAATGGGTGACCATCAGGCAGAGCAGTGGAAGGAAGGTAGTGCAGGGGTCCCCTGCGGTCATCCCCCTCCAAAACAGGTACACCACTTTGGGTGCTGTTGGGGGGGATGACTCATCAGGGAAGGCAGCAGCAGCCAAGTTCATGGCACCATGGGTGGCTCTGCTGCACAGGAGGGCAGGAAAAAGAGTGGGAGAGCTATAGTGGTAGGGGATTTGATTGTAAGGGAATAGATAGGCGTTTCTGCGGCCGCAATCGACACTCCAGGATGGTATGTTGCCTCCCTGGTGCAAGGGTCAAGGTTATCTTGGAGCGGCTGCAGGACATTTTGGAGGGGGAGGGTGAACAGCCAGTTGTAGTGCATATAGGTACCAACGATATAGGTAAAAAACGGGATGAGGTCCTACAAGCTGAATTTAGGGAGCTAGGAGTTAAATTAAAAAGCAAGACCTCAAAGGCAGTAATCTCAGGATTGCTACCAGTGGCATATGCTAGTCAGAGTAGAAATTGCAGGGTAGCCCAGATGAATATATGGATTGAGGTTTGGTGCAGGAGGGAGGGTTTCAAATTCCTGGGACATTGGAACCGGTTCTGGGGGAGGTGGGACCAGTACAAACCGGACGGTCTGTACCTGGGCAGGACCAGAAACAATATCCTTGGGAGAGTATTTGCTAGTGCTGTTGGGGAGGGGTTAAACTAATATGGCAGGGGGATGGGAACCTATACAGGGAGACAGAGGGAAGTAAAATGGGGGCAGAAGCAAAAGATAGAAAGAAGAAAAGTAAAAGTGGAGGGCAGAGAAACCTAAGGCAAAAATCAAAAAGGGCCACCTTACACTAAAATTCTAAAGGGACAAAGTGTGTTAAAAAGACAAGCCTGAAGGCTCTGTGCCTCAATGCGAGGAGTATTCGTAATAAGGTGGATGAATTGACTGCGCAGGCAGCTATTAATGAATATGATATAATTGGCATCACGGAGACATGGCTCCAGGTTGACCAAGGTTAGGAACTCAACATCCAGAGGTATTCAACATTCAGGAAGGATAGACAGAAAGGAAAAGGAGATGGGATAGCATTGCTGGTTAAAGAGGAAATGAATGCAATAGTAAGGAAGGACATTACTTTGGATGATGTGGAATCTGTATGGGTAGAGCTATAGAATACCAAAGGGCAGAAAACACTAGTGGGAGTTGTGTACAGACCACCAAACAGTAGTAGTGAGGTTGGCGACAGCATCAAACAAGAAATTAGGGATGCGTGCAATAAAGGTACAGCAGTTATCATGAGCGACTTTAATCTACTTATAGATTGGGCTAACCAAACTGGTAGTAATGCGGTGGAGGAGAATTTCCTGGAGTGTATTAGGGATGGTTTTCTAGACCAATATATCGAGGAACTAACCAGAGGGCTGGCCATCCGAGACTGGGTGATTTGTAATGAGAAAGGACTAATTAGCAATCTTGTTGTGCGAGGCCCCTTGAGGAAGAGTGACCATAATATGGTAGAATTCTTTATTAAGATGGAGAGTGACACAGTTAATTCAGAGACTGGGGTCCTGAACTTAAGGAAAGGTAACTTCGATGGTATGAGACGTGAATTGGCTAGGATAGACTGGCAAATGATACTTAAAGGGTTGACAGTGGATAGGCAATGGCAGACATTTATAGATTACATGGATGAACTTCAACCATTGTACATCCCTCTGTGGAATAAAAATAAAAAGGGGAAGGTGGCTCAACTGTGGCTAACAAGGGAAATTAAGGATAGTGTTAAAGCCAAGGAAGAGGCATATAAATTGGCCAGAAAAAGCGGCAAACCTGAGGACTGGGAGAAATTTAAAATTCAGCAGAGGAGGACAAAGGGTTTAATTAGGAGGGAGAAAATAGAGAACAAGAGGAAGCTTGCTGAAAACATAAAAATTGACTGCAAAAGCTTCAATAGATATGTGAAGAGAAAAAGATTAGTGAAGACAAACGTAGGTCCCTTGCAGTCAGAATCAGGTGAATTTATAATGGGAAACAAAGAAATGGCAGACCAATTGAACAAATATTTTGGTTCTGTCTTCACAAAGGAAGACACAAATGACCTCTCGGAAATACTAGGGGACCGAGGGTCTAGCGAGAAGGAGGAGCTGAAGGAAATCCTTATTAGTCAGGAAATTGTGTACGGGAAATTGATGGGATTGAAGGCCGATAAATCCCCAGGGCCTGATAGTCTGTATCCCAGAGTACTTAAGGAAATGGCCCTAGAAATAGTGGATGCATTGGTGATCATTTTCCAACAGTCTATCGACTTTGGATCAGTTCCTATGCACTGGAGGGTAGCTAATGCAACACCACTTTTTAAAAAAGGAGGGGGAGAGAAAACCGGGAATTATAGACCGGTTAGCCTGACATCAGTACTGGGGAAAATGTTGTAATCAATTATTAAAGACAAAATAGCAGTGCATTTGGAAAGCAGTGACAGGATCAGTCCAAGTCAGCATGGATTTATGAAAGGGAAATCATGCTTGACAAATCTTCTAGAATTTTTTGAGGATGTAACTAGTAGAGTGGACAAGGGAGAACCAGTGGATGTAGTGTATTTGGACTTTCAAAAGGCTTTTGACAAGGTCCCACACAAGAGATTGGTGTTCAAAATTAAAGTACATGGTATTGGGGGTAATGTATTGACATGGATAGAGAACTGGTTGGCAGACAGGAAACAGAGAGTCAGGATAAACGGGTCCTTTTCAGAATGGCAGGCAGTGACTAGTAAGGTGCCGCAGGGCTCGGTGCTGGGACCCCAATTATTTACAATCAAAGGTTTAGATGAAGGAATTGAGTGTAATATCTCCAAGTTTGCAGTTGACACTAAGCTGGGTGGCGGTGTGAGCTGTGAGGAGGACGGTAAAATGCTGCAGGGTGAATTGGACAGGTTAGGTGAGTGGGCAAACGAGTGGCATATGCAGTATAATGTGGATAAATGTGAGGTTATCCACTTTGGTGCCAAAAACACGACGGCAGAATATCATCTGAATGGCAGCAGATTAGGAAAAAGGGAGATGCAGCGAGACCCGGGTGTCATGGTACATCAGTCATTGAAAGCTGGCATGCAGGTACAACAGGTGGTGAAGAAGGCAAATGGTACGGTGGCTTTCATAGCTAGGGGATTTGAGTATAGGAGCAAGGAGGTCTTACTGCAGTTGTTTAGAGCCTTAGTGATGCCTCACCTGGAATATTGTGTTCAGTTTTGGTCTCCTAATCTGAGGAAGTACGTTCTTGCTATTGAGGGAGTGCAGCGAAGGTTCACCAGACTGATTCCTGGGATGGCAGGACTGACATATGAGAAGAGACTGGATCAACTGGACCTATATTCACTGCAGTTTAGAAGAGTGAGAGGGGATCTCATCGAAACATATAATATTCTGACGGGACTGGACAGGTTAGATGCAGTACGAATGTTCCCGATGTTGGGAAAGTCCAGAACCAGGGAACACAGTCTAAGGATAAGGGGTAATAAGAACATAAGAATTAGGAACAGGAGTAGGCCATCTAGCCCCTCGAGCCTGCTCCGCCATTCAATAAGATCATGGCTGATCTGGTCGTGGACTCAGCTCCACTTACCCGCCCTCTCCCCGTAACCCTTAATTCCCTTATTGCTTAAAAATCTATCTATCTTTGACTTGAAAACATTCAATGAGCCAGCCTCAACTGCTTCCTTGGGCAGAGAATTCCACAGATTAACAACCCTCTGGGAGAAGAAATTCTTTCTCAACTCGGTTTTAAATTGTCTCCTCCGTATTTTGAGGCTGTGCCCCCTAGTTCTAGTCTCCCCCACCAATGGAAACAACCTCTCTGCCTCTATCTTGTCTATCCCTTTCATGATTTTAAATGTTTCTATAAGATCACCCCTCATCCTTCCGAACTCCAAGGAGTAAAGACCCAGTCTACTCAATCTATCATCATAAGGTAACCCCCTCATTTCTCGAATCAGCCTAGTGAATCGTCTCTGTACCCCTTCCAAAGCTAGTATATCCTTCCTTAAGTAAGGTGACCAAAACTGCACGCAGTACTCCAGGTGCGGCCTTACCAATACCTTATACAGTTGCAGCAACACCTCCCTGCTTTTGTACTCCATCCCTTTCGCAATGAAGGCCAACATTCCATTTGTCTTCCTGATTACCTGCTGCACCTGCAAACTAACCTTTTGGGATTCATGCACAAGGACCCACAGGTCCCTCTGCACCGCAGCATGTTGTAATTTCTCCCCATTCAAATAATATTCCCTTTTACTGTTTTTTTTCCCAAGGTGGATGACCTCACACTTTCCGACATTGTATTCCATCTGCCAAACCTTAGCCCATTCGCTTAACCTATCCAAATCTCCTTGCAGCCTCTCTGAGTCCTCTACACAACCCACTTTCCCACTAATCTTCGTGTCATCTGCAAATTTTGTTGCACTACACTCTGTCCCCTCCTCTAGGTCATCTATGTATATTGTAAACAGTTGTGGTCCCAGCACTGATCCCTGTGGCACACCACTAACCACTGATTTCCAACTGGAAAAGGACCCATTTATCCCGACTCTCTGCTTTCTGTTCGCCAGCCAATTCTCTATCCATGCTAATACATTTCCTCTGACTCCGCGTACCTTTATCTTCTGCAGTAACCTTTTGCACCTTATCGAATGCCTTTTGGAAATCTAAATACACCACATCCATCGGTACACCTCTATCCACCACGCTCGTTATATCCTCAAAGAATTCCAGTAAGTCAGTTAAACATGATTTCCCTTTCATGAATCCATGCTGCGTCTGCTTGATTGCACTATTCCTATCCAGATGTCCCGCTATTTCTTCCTTAATGATAGTTTCAAGCATTTTCCCCACTCCAGATGTTAAACTAACCGGCCTATAGTTACCTGCCTTTTGCCTGCCCCCTTTTTTAAACAGAGGCGTTACATTAGCTGCTCTCCAATCCGCTCGTACCTCCCCAGAGTCCAGAGAATTTTGGTAGATTATAACAAATGCATCTGCTATAACTTCCGCCATCTCTTTTAATACCCTGGGATGCATTTCATCAGGACCAGGGAACTTGTCTACCTTCAGTCCCATTAGTCTGTCCAGCACTACCTCCCTAGTGATAGTGATCATCTCAAGGTCCTCTCTTCCCACATTCCGATGACCAGCAATATTTGGCATGGTTTTTGTGTCTTCCACTGTGAAGACGGAAGCAAAATAATTGTTTAAGGTCTCAGCCATTTCCACATTTCCCATTATTAAATCCCCCGTTTCATCTTCTTAGGGACCAACATTTACTTTAGTCACTCTTTTCCTTTTTATATATCTGTGAAAGCTTTTACTATCTGTTTTTATGTTTTGCGCAAGTTTACGTTCGTAATCTATCTTCCCTTTCTTTATTGCTTTTTTAGTCATTCTTTGCTGTTGCTTAAAATCTTCTCAATCCTCTAGTTTCCCACTAACCTTGGCCACCTTATACGCATTGGTCTTTGATTTGATACTTTCCTTTATTTCCTTGGTTATCCACGGCTGGTTATCTCTTCTCTTGCCGCCCTTCTTTTTCACTGGAATATATTTTTGTTGCACATTATGAAAGAGCTCCTCAAAAGTCCTCCACTGTTCCTCAATTGTGCCACCGTTTAGTCCTTGTTTCCAGTCTACTTTAGCCAACTCTGCCCTCATCCCACTGTAGTCCCCTTTGTTTAAGCATAGTACGCTCGTTTCTGACACAACTTCCTCATCCTCAATCTGTATTACAAATTCAACCATATTGTGATCACTCATTCCGAGAGGATCTTTTACGAGGAGATCGTTTATTTTTCCTGTCTCATAACACAGGACCAGATCCAAAATGGCTTGCTCCCTTGTAGGCTCTGTTACATGCTGTTCTAAGAAACAATCCCGTATGCATTCTATGAATTCCTCCTCCAGGCTACCCCCTGCGATTTGATTTGACCAATCGATATGTAAGCCATTTTGGACTGAGATGAGGAGAAACTTCTTCACTCAGAGAGTTGTTAACCTGTGGAATTCCCTGCCACAGAGAGTTGTTGATGCCAGTTCATTGGATATATTCAAGAGGGAGTTAGATATGGCCCTTACAGCTAAGGGGATCAAGGGGTATGGCGAGAAAGCAGGAAAGGGGTACTGAGGGAATGATCAGCCATGATCTTATTGAATGGTGGTGCAGGCTCGAAGGCCAAATGGCCTACTCCTGCACCTATTTGCTATGTTTCTATGTTTTTATGTTACGTGTTTATAAAGGACGTTGGGTGGAGATTTGGCCGCCCCTCTGTTGCGGCGGTAACCCGGGGGAAGTGATCACTTTAGCGCCTTGAATATATTTGCGCCTCCCGCCGAGAAATGTGCAGGAATGCGGCGATGGTCTGAAGGTGGCGCAAAATCAGCCGTTACACAACAGGCCTGCGGGGGGCACTAATGGAAATGCCGGCGATAAAATTCTCCGCCCCATTGCTCGTGCGCAGATCTCCGATTCCAATCCCGGGAAAAGCTGAGTCTTAATGGCGCGGCACGTTTGGTATCCACATGCACAGCTCCACCTCCTCACTGGGGGAAAATGGAGGAAGGCACCGTTTCTCAGCCACGGCTCCTGAGGCCTTGTTGGAGGCTGTGGAGAGAGACAACAATGCACCATATCCCGGAGGGGGCGAAGGCCATCGCCACGGGTATCCAGGAGGCTGTGGAGGGAGGTGATCCAGACCGTCTCTCCCCGCAACACAGTGGTGCAGCCCGTCTCCCCCGGCGACACAGTGACACAGCCCGTCTCGCCCCGCAACACGGTGGCCCGGCCCGGCTCCCCCCGAAACATGGTGACCCAGCTTGTCTCCCCCCCGCGAGAGTGACCCAGCCCATCTCCCCCCGTGACACGGTGACCCAGCCCATCTCCCCGCCATGAGGGTGACCCAGCCCGTCTGCCCCGTGAAACAGTGGTGCAGCTCGTCTCCCCCCGCGACATGGTGACGCCTCCTGTCTCCCCCCGTGACACGGTGCCCCAGCCCGTCTCCCCCGCAACACAGTGACCCGGCCCGTCTCCCCCCACGAGGGTGGCCCAGCCCGTTGCCACCCCACAACACAGTGACCCAGCCCGCCTGCCCCCGCAAAACGGTGACCCAGCCTATCTCCCCCCATGCTGGGTGAACCACCCGTCTCACCCCGCGACACAGTGACCTAGCCCGTCTCCCCCAGCGAGGGTGAGCCATCCTGTTTCCCCTCGCGACACAGTGACCCAGCCCGTCTCTCCCCGCGATATGGTGAACCACCCAACTCCCCCCGCGACATAGTGACCTAACCCGTCTCCCCCTGCGACACGGTGACCCAGCCCGTCTCCTCCCCGTGACACGGTGACCCAGCCCATCTCCCCCCGTGACACGGTGACCCAGCCCATCTCCCCCCGTGACATGGTGACCCAGCCCATCTCCCCCCGTGACACGGTGACCCAGCCCATCTCCCCCCGTGACATGGTGACCCAGCCCGTCTCCCCTCGCGACACGGTGACTCAGCCCGTCTCCCCCCGCTAGGGTGACCCAGCCCGTCTCCCCCCGCAAGGGTGACCCAGCCCGTCTCCCCCCGCAAGGGTGACCCAGCCCGTCTCCCCCCATGACACGGTGACCCAGACCGCCTCCCCCCACGAGAGTGGCTCAGCCTGTCTCCCCCCGTGACACGGTGACCCAGCCCGTCTCCCCCCACGACACGGTGACCCAGCCCATCTCTCCCTGTGACGCATTGACCCAGCCCGTCTCCCCCCGTGACACGGTGACCCAGCCCATCTCCCCCCGTGACACGGTGACTCAGCCCGTCTCCCCCCGCGACACAGTGACCCAGCCCATCTCCCCCCCCCGTGACATGGTGACCCAGCCCATCTCCCCCCGCGGTACAGTGGTCAGGACAGCGACTCAATGTTGCAAGAAGTACTCGGGTCGTCGGGGTGGGCACCCTTTACATTAACCTTGCAATGCGCTGATGTCAGCCTCACTGTCTCACACAATGTAAAGGCTTTACACGGCCCACCCGATGTGTCCCAGGCCAGGCTCCTCGATGTGGAGACACCCTAAACGTTCTCTATCGCCTCACCGACCTGCCCTGCCCATCCCCAAACGTCTCTCCCCTTCTCGCTCCTGACCCAGCAACACTGTATGTGGTCACAGGCCTTCAGCCTCAGACTTACTCGCCGCTCTTTGTCCCCAAATCCCCCGCTGACACACCCACTGCGTGCTGCCACGCAGGCCGAGATGCAGAGATTCACATTCAGGACATTAATAGCGAGTCACTTACTGCGGACACATGTGGCCCATGGGTAGCTACAGAGCCACTGACCACGTCTTGTTTTGGTCATTGCTGGCCAAGCTCGCCCACAACAGGCGAGAGCTGGGGCAGGCAGGAGGAGGGGGGCCAGAGCTCCAGGAACTCACCGCGGTCGAGGAGCAAGTGTCCGCCCTCATGGGCCCACCAGTCGGGGTGTTGGCGGCCGCACAGGCAGAGCCCCACTCGACAGTGACGGTCTGTGAATGAGATGCCCGTTTCTGTGGGAGCCCTGACCTGAGAGCCCACATGTCTCACAACATGTCGCTCCACAATAACAGTGCCACCTCCTTCTTGTCCTCCTGCCCCCTCCCCAGCTGCGACCCACATTGTGTCGCTTTGTGCTGAGAGACGATGAGCCAGACGAGCTTCAGACTGCCCATCAACCGCCATTATCCACGAGGGGGAGGCTGAGGAGGCCGTGGAGACGAGGGTGGCCACAGAGCGGAACCTGTCCTCAGTGCCAGTGAGTGGGGAGACCAGCTCGGTGGAGGAGGGCACGTTCATGGGGTTTATGGATCATGACGTTTCTGGCCCCAGTGGCCTACAGCAACGCCCAGCGCGAGGGGAAGCTCAGGGGCCAGCTCTCCGGAGAGTCAGTCGGCCCAGGGGCCCTGCTCACTTCAGGCAGGTGAGGACATGGATTTTGAGGCTCTGTCCAGGGAGTCCAGGCAGATGCACCATGAGCTCATAGGTGCGTTGGGGAGGGTGCCACAGAGCTTGGGTGTGGCAGAGGACTCCTTCAGCCTTGCCCGTGCCTCTCAGCGGTCCTTGCCCGGCTAAACCGAGAAGTGGGGTCCCAGAGGTGATGGCATGTGCCACGGTTAACATGGCTGCAGCCATGACATCACAGGCTGAAGCCACACAAGGTCATGCAGTCACTCTCAGAGCGATGCCATGCAAGCAGTGACTGTGGCCATCCTCTCTGTCATCCCTAAGTCCTGGTGCCGATGTGAGGCATATCTCTAATGACCTCCTTTTGGAAGCGCAGCCTTCTGACACACTGCTCCTCGGACAGGTCCAGGTATGAGCATTGCTGCTGATAAATCTGTGGGGGGTAAGGCCTCCTGCCCCGACGTACAGCAGCTCTCCTCCTTTGACTGCCGACATGTCCGACAGCCCTTCTCTCTTGACGCCGCTGTGCTAGAGCATGTAGAATGCAATACTGGCGAACTAGAGATTCCCCAATTAAAGTTTTCAAAATCACTTGTTTTCAAGCTGAACTGCTATGTGTGTCTGACGCTGCACCGTGCTGTGTGTAAACCTTGCACTGACTGTGACTGAGACTCACACCGTGCTGTGTGTAAACCTTGCACTGACTGTGACTGAGACTCACACCGTGCTGTGTGTAAACCTTGCACTGACTGTGACTGAGACTCACACCGTGCTGTGTGTAAACCTTGCTCTGACTGTGACTGAGACTCACACCGTGCTGTGTGTAAACCTTGCACTGACTGTGACTGAGACTCACACCGTGCTGTGTGTAAACCTTGCACTGACTGTGACTGAGACACACACCATGCTGTGTGGAAACCTTGCACTGACTTTTGACTGAGACTCACACCATGCTGTGTGTAAACCTTGCACTGACTTTTGACTGAGACTCACACCATGCTGTGTGTAAACCTTGCACTGACTTTTGACTGAGACTCACACCATGCTGTGTGTAAACCTTGCACTGACTATGACTGAGACTCACGCACTGTGCTGTGTGTAAACCTTGCACTGACTGTGACTGAGACTCACACCGTGCTGTGTGTAAACCTTACACTGACTGTGACTGAGACTCACACCGTGCTGTGTGTAAACCTTGCACTGACTGTGACTGAGACTCACACCGTGCTGTGTGTAAACCTTGCACTGACTGTGACTGAGACTCACGCACTGTGCTGTGTGTAAACCTTGCACTGTCTGTGACTGAGACTCACACCATGCTGTGTGTAAACCTTGCAGTGACTTTTGACTGAGACTCACACCATGCTCTGTGTAAACCTTGCACTGACTGTGACTGAGACTCACACCGTGCTGTGTGTAAACCTTGCACTGACTGTGACTGAGACTCATACCATGCTGTGTGTAAACCTTGCACTGACTGTGACTGAGACTCACACCGTGCTGTGTGTAAACCTTGCACTGACTGTGACTGAGACTCACACCGTGCTGTGTGTAAACCTTGCACTGACTGTGACTGAGACTCACGCACTGTGCTGTGTGTAAACCTTGCACTGTCTGTGACTGAGACTCACACCATGCTGTGTGTAAACCTTGCAGTGACTTTTGACTGAGACTCACACCATGCTCTGTGTAAACCTTGCACTGACTGTGACTGAGACTCACACCGTGCTGTGTGTAAACCTTGCACTGACTGTGACTGAGACTCACACCGTGCTGTGTGTAAACCTTGCACTGACTGTGACTGAGACTCACACCGTGCTGTGTGTAAACCTTGCACTGACTGTGACTGAGACTCACACCGTGCTGTGTGTAAACATTGCACTGACTGTGACTGAGACTCACACTGTGCTGTGTGCAAACCTTGCACTGACTGTGACTGAGACTCATGCACTGTGCTGTGTGTAAACCTTGCACTGACTGTGACTGAGACTCACATCGTGCTGTGTGTAAACCTTGCACTGACTGTGACTGAGACTCACACCGTGCTGTGTGTTAACCTTGCACTGACTGTGACTGAGACTCACACCGTGCTGTGTGTAAACCTTGCACTGACTGTGACTGAGACTCACACCATGCTGTGTGTAAACCTTGCACTGACTGTGACTGAGACTCACATCGTGCTGTGTGTAAACCTTGCACTGACTGTGACTGAGACTCACACCGTGCTGTGTGTAAACCTTGCACTGACTGTGACTGAGACTCACACCGTGCTGTGTGTAAACCTTGCATTGACTGTGACTGAGACTCACACCGTGCTGTGTGTAAACCTTGCACTGACTGTGACTGAGACTCACACCGTGCTGTGTGTAAACCTTGCACTGACTGTGACTGAGACTCACACCGTGCTGTGTGTAAACCTTGCACTGACTGTGACTGAGACTCACACCGTGCTGTGTGTAAACCTTGCACTGACTGTGACTGAGACTCACACCGTGCTGTGTGTTAACCTTGCACTGACTGTGACTGAGACTCACACCGTGCTGTGTGTAAACCTTGCACTGACTGTGACTGAGACTCACACCATGCTGTGTGTAAACCTTGCACTGACTGTGACTGAGATTCACATCGTGCTGTGTGTAAACCTTGCACTGACTGTGACTGAGACTCACACCGTGCTGTGTGTAAACCTTGCACTGACTGTGACTGAGACTCACACCGTGCTGTGTGTAAACCTTGCACTGACTGTGACTGAGACTCACACCGTGCTGTGTGTAAACCTTGCACTGACTGTGACTGAGACTCACGCACCATGCTGTGTGTAAACCTTGCACTGACTGTGACTGAGACTCACACCGTGCTGTGTGTAAACCTTGCACTGACTGTGACTGAGACTCACACCGTGCAGTGTGTAAACCTTGCACTGACTGTGACTGAGACTCACACCATGCTGTGTGTAAACCTTGCACTGACTGTGACTGAGACTCACACCATGCTGTGTGTAAACCTTGCACTGACTGTGACTGAGACTCACACCGTGCTGTGTGTAAACCTTGCACTGACTGTGACTGAGACTCACACCGTGCTGTGTGTAAACCTTGCACTGACTGTGACTGAGACTCACACTGTGCTGTGTGCAAACCTTGCACTGACTGTGACTGAGAATCACGCACTGTGCTGTGTGTAACCCTTGCACTGACTGTGACTGAGACTCACATCGTGCTGTGTGTAAACCTTGCACTGACTGTGACTGAGACTCACACCGTGCTGTGTGTAAACCTTGCACTGACTGTGACTGAGACTCACACCATGCTGTGTGTAAACCTTGCACTGACTGTGACTGAGACTCACACCGTGCTGTGTGTAAAACTTGCACTGACTGTGACTGAGACTCACACCGTGCTGTGTGTAAACCTTGCTCTGACTGTGACTGAGACTCACACCGTGCTGTGTGTAAACCTTGCACTGACTGTGACTGAGACTCACACCGTGCTGTGTGTAAACCTTGCACTGACTGTAACTGAGACTCACACCGTGCTGTGTGTAAACCTTGCACTGACTGTGACTGAGACTTACACCGTGCTGTGTGTAAACCTTGCACTGACTGTGACTGAGACTCACACCGTGCTGTGTGTAAACCTTGCACTGACTGTGACTGAGACTCACACCGTGCTGTGTGTAAACCTTGCACTGACTGTGACTGAGACTCACACCGTGCTATGTGTAAACCTCGCACTGACTGTGACTGAGACTCTCACCGTGCTGTGTGTAAACCTTGCACTGACTGTGACTGAGACTCACGCACCGTGCTGTGTATAAACCTTGCACTGACTGTGACTGAGACTCACACCGTGCTGTGTGTAAACCTTGCACTGACTGTGACTGAGACTCACACTGTGCTGTGTGTAAACTTTGCACTGTCTGTGACTGAGACTCATGCACTGTGCTGTGTGTAAACCTTGCACTGACTGTGACGGAGACTCACACCGTGCTGTGTGTAAACCTTGCACCGACTGTGACTGAGACTCACACCGTGCTGTGTGTAAACCTTGCACTGACTGTGACTGAGACTCACACCGTGCTGTGTGCAAACCTTGCTCTGACTGTGACTGAGACTCACACCGTGCTGTGTGCAAACCTTGCTCTGACTGTGACTGAGACTCACACCGTGCTGTGTGTAAACCTTGCACTGACTGTGACTGAGACTCACACCGTGCTGTGTGTAAACCTTGCACTGACTGTGACTGAGACTCACACCGTGCTCTGTGTAAACCTTGCACTGACTGTGACTGAGACTCATGCACTGTGCTGTGTATAAACCTTGCTCTGACTGTGACTGAGACTCACACTGTGCTGTGTGTAAACCTTGCACTGACTGTGACTGAGACTCACACCGTGCTGTGTATAAACCTTGCTCTGACTGTGACTGAGACTCACACCGTGCTGTGTGTAAACCTTGCACTGACTGTGACTGAGACTCACACCGTGCTGTGTGTAAACCTTGCACTGACTGTAACTGAGACTCACACCGTGCTGTGTGTAAACCTTGCACTGACTGTGACTGAGACTTACACCGTGCTGTGTGTAAACCTAGCACTGACTGTGACTGAGACTCACACCGTGCTGTGTGTAAACCTTGCACTGACTGTGACTGAGACTCACACCGTGCTGTGTGTAAACCTTGCACTGACTGTGACTGAGACTCACACCGTGCTATGTGTAAACCTTGCACTGACTGTGACTGAGACTCACACCGTGCTGTGTGTAAACCTTGCACTGACTGTGACTGAGACTCACGCACCGTGCTGTGTATAAACCTTGCACTGACTGTGACTGAGACTCACACCATGCTGTGTGTAAACCTTGCTCTGACTGTGACTGAGACTCACACCGTGCTGTGTGTAAACCTTGCACTGACTGTGACTGAGACTCACACTGTGCTGTGTGTAAACTTTGCACTGTCTGTGACTGAGACTCATGCACTGTGCTGTGTGTAAACCTTGCACTGACTGTGACTGAGACTCACACCGTGCTGTGTGTAAACCTTGCACTGACTGTGACTGAGACTCACACCGTGCTGTGTGTAAACCTTGCACTGACTGTGACTGAGACTCACACCGTGCTGTGTGCAAACCTTGCTCTGACTGTGACTGAGACTCACACCGTGCTGTGTGCAAACCTTGCTCTGACTGTGACTGAGACTCACACCGTGCTGTGTGTAAACCTTGCACTGACTGTGACTGAGAATCACACCGTGCTGTGTATAAACCTTGCACTGACTGTGACTGAGACTCGCACCGTGCTGTGTGTAAACCTTGCACTGACTGTGACTGAGACTCACGCACTGTGCTGTGTGTAAACCTTGCACTGTCTGTGACTGAGACTCACACCATGCTGTGTGTAAACCTTGCAGTGACTTTTGACTGAGACTCACACCATGCTGTGTGTAAACCTTGCACTGACTGTGACTGAGACTCACACTGTGCTGTGTGCAAACCTTGCACTGACTGTGACTGAGACTCATGCACCGTGCTGTGTGTAAACCTTGCACTGACTGTGACTGAGACTCACACCGTGCTGTGTGTAAACCTTGCACTGACTGTGACTGAGACTCACACCGTGCTGTGTGTAAACCTTGCACTGACTGTGACTGAGACTCACACCATGCTGTGTGTAAACCTTGCACTGACTGTGACTGAGACTCACACTGTGCTGTGTGCAAACCTTGCACTGACTGTGACTGAGACTCATGCACTGTGCTGTGTGTAAACCTTGCACTGACTGTGACTGAGACTCACATCGTGCTGTGTGTAAACCTTGCACTGACTGTGACTGAGACTCACACCGTGCTGTGTGTTAACCTTGCACTGACTGTGACTGAGACTCACACCGTGCTGTGTGTAAACCTTGCACTGACTGTGACTGAGACTCACACCATGCTGTGTGTAAACCTTGCATTGCCTGTGACTGAGACTCACATCGTGCTGTGTGTAAACCTTGCACTGACTGTGACTGAGACTCACACCGTGCTGTGTGTAAACCTTGCACTGACTGTGACTGAGACTCACACCGTGCTGTGTGTAAACCTTGCACTGACTGTGACTGAGACTCACACCATGCTGTGTGTAAACCTTGCACTGACTGTGACTGAGACTCACGCACCGTGCTGTGTTTAAACCTTGCACTGACTGTGACTGAGACTCACACCGTGCTGTGTGTAAACCTTGCACTGACTGTGACTGAGACTCACACCGTGCAGTGTGTAAACCTTGCACTGACTGTGACTGAGACTCACACCATGCTGTGTGTAAACCTTGCACTGACTGTGACTGAGACTCACACCATGCTGTGTGTGAACCTTGCACTGACTGTGACTGAGACTCACACCGTGCTGTGTGTAAACCTTGCACTGACTGTGACTGAGACTCACACCGTGCTGTGTGTAAACCTTGCACTGACTGTGACTGAGTCTCACACCATGCTGTGTGTAAACCTTGCACTGACTGTGACTGAGACTCACACCATGCTGTGTGTAAACCTTGCACTGACTGTGACTGAGACTCACACCGTGCTGTGTGTAAACCTTGCACTGACTGTGACTGAGACTCACACCGTGCTGTGTGTAAACCTTGCACTGACTGTGACTGAGTCTCACACTGTGCTGTGTGCAAACCTTGCACTGACTGTGACTGAGACTCACACCGTGCTCTGTGTAAACCTTGCACTGACTGTGACTGAGACTCACGCACTGTGCTGTGTGTAAACCTTGCACTGTCTGTGACTGAGACTCACACCATGCTGTGTGTAAACCTTGCAGTGACTTTTGACTGAGACTCACACCATGCTGTGTGTAAACCTTGCACTGACTGTGACTGAGACTCACACCGTGCTGTGTGTAAACCTTGCACTGACTGTGACTGAGACTCACACCGTGCTGTGTGTAAACCTTGCACTGACTGTGACTGAGACTCACACCGTGCAGTGTGTAAACCTTGCACTGACTGTGACTGAGACTCACACCATGCTGTGTGTAAACCTTGCACTGACTGTGACTGAGACTCACACCATGCTGTGTGTAAACCTTGCACTGACTGTGACTGAGACTCACACCGTGCTGTGTGTAAACCTTGCACTGACTGTGACTGAGACTCACACCGTGCTGTGTGTAAACCTTGCACTGACTGTGACTGAGACTCACACTGTGCTGTGTGCAAACCTTGCACTGACTGTGACTGAGAATCACGCACTGTGCTGTGTGTAACCCTTGCACTGACTGTGACTGAGACTCACATCGTGCTGTGTGTAAACCTTGCACTGACTGTGACTGAGACTCACACCGTGCTGTGTGTAAACCTTGCACTGACTGTGACTGAGACTCACACCATGCTGTGTGTAAACCTTGCACTGACTGTGACTGAGACTCACACCGTGCTGTGTGTAAAACTTGCACTGACTGTGACTGAGACTCACACCGTGCTGTGTGTAAACCTTGCTCTGACTGTGACTGAGACTCACACCGTGCTGTGTGTAAACCTTGCACTGACTGTGACTGAGACTCACACCGTGCTGTGTGTAAACCTTGCACTGACTGTAACTGAGACTCACACCGTGCTGTGTGTAAACCTTGCACTGACTGTGACTGAGACTTACACCGTGCTGTGTGTAAACCTTGCACTGACTGTGACTGAGACTCACACCGTGCTGTGTGTAAACCTTGCACTGACTGTGACTGAGACTCACACCGTGCTGTGTGTAAACCTTGCACTGACTGTGACTGAGACTCACACCGTGCTATGTGTAAACCTCGCACTGACTGTGACTGAGACTCTCACCGTGCTGTGTGTAAACCTTGCACTGACTGTGACTGAGACTCACGCACCGTGCTGTGTATAAACCTTGCACTGACTGTGACTGAGACTCACACCGTGCTGTGTGTAAACCTTGCACTGACTGTGACTGAGACTCACACTGTGCTGTGTGTAAACTTTGCACTGTCTGTGACTGAGACTCATGCACTGTGCTGTGTGTAAACCTTGCACTGACTGTGACGGAGACTCACACCGTGCTGTGTGTAAACCTTGCACCGACTGTGACTGAGACTCACACCGTGCTGTGTGTAAACCTTGCACTGACTGTGACTGAGACTCACACCGTGCTGTGTGCAAACCTTGCTCTGACTGTGACTGAGACTCACACCGTGCTGTGTGCAAACCTTGCTCTGACTGTGACTGAGACTCACACCGTGCTGTGTGTAAACCTTGCACTGACTGTGACTGAGACTCACACCGTGCTGTGTGTAAACCTTGCACTGACTGTGACTGAGACTCACACCGTGCTCTGTGTAAACCTTGCACTGACTGTGACTGAGACTCATGCACTGTGCTGTGTATAAACCTTGCTCTGACTGTGACTGAGACTCACACTGTGCTGTGTGTAAACCTTGCACTGACTGTGACTGAGACTCACACCGTGCTGTGTATAAACCTTGCTCTGACTGTGACTGAGACTCACACCGTGCTGTGTGTAAACCTTGCACTGACTGTGACTGAGACTCACACCGTGCTGTGTGTAAACCTTGCACTGACTGTAACTGAGACTCACACCGTGCTGTGTGTAAACCTTGCACTGACTGTGACTGAGACTTACACCGTGCTGTGTGTAAACCTAGCACTGACTGTGACTGAGACTCACACCGTGCTGTGTGTAAACCTTGCACTGACTGTGACTGAGACTCACACCGTGCTGTGTGTAAACCTTGCACTGACTGTGACTGAGACTCACACCGTGCTATGTGTAAACCTTGCACTGACTGTGACTGAGACTCACACCGTGCTGTGTGTAAACCTTGCACTGACTGTGACTGAGACTCACGCACCGTGCTGTGTATAAACCTTGCACTGACTGTGACTGAGACTCACACCATGCTGTGTGTAAACCTTGCTCTGACTGTGACTGAGACTCACACCGTGCTGTGTGTAAACCTTGCACTGACTGTGACTGAGACTCACACTGTGCTGTGTGTAAACTTTGCACTGTCTGTGACTGAGACTCATGCACTGTGCTGTGTGTAAACCTTGCACTGACTGTGACTGAGACTCACACCGTGCTGTGTGTAAACCTTGCACTGACTGTGACTGAGACTCACACCGTGCTGTGTGTAAACCTTGCACTGACTGTGACTGAGACTCACACCGTGCTGTGTGCAAACCTTGCTCTGACTGTGACTGAGACTCACACCGTGCTGTGTGCAAACCTTGCTCTGACTGTGACTGAGACTCACACCGTGCTGTGTGTAAACCTTGCACTGACTGTGACTGAGAATCACACCGTGCTGTGTATAAACCTTGCACTGACTGTGACTGAGACTCGCACCGTGCTGTGTGTAAACCTTGCACTGACTGTGACTGAGACTCACGCACTGTGCTGTGTGTAAACCTTGCACTGTCTGTGACTGAGACTCACACCATGCTGTGTGTAAACCTTGCAGTGACTTTTGACTGAGACTCACACCATGCTGTGTGTAAACCTTGCACTGACTGTGACTGAGACTCACACTGTGCTGTGTGCAAACCTTGCACTGACTGTGACTGAGACTCATGCACCGTGCTGTGTGTAAACCTTGCACTGACTGTGACTGAGACTCACACCGTGCTGTGTGTAAACCTTGCACTGACTGTGACTGAGACTCACACCGTGCTGTGTGTAAACCTTGCACTGACTGTGACTGAGACTCACACCATGCTGTGTGTAAACCTTGCACTGACTGTGACTGAGACTCACACTGTGCTGTGTGCAAACCTTGCACTGACTGTGACTGAGACTCATGCACTGTGCTGTGTGTAAACCTTGCACTGACTGTGACTGAGACTCACATCGTGCTGTGTGTAAACCTTGCACTGACTGTGACTGAGACTCACACCGTGCTGTGTGTTAACCTTGCACTGACTGTGACTGAGACTCACACCGTGCTGTGTGTAAACCTTGCACTGACTGTGACTGAGACTCACACCATGCTGTGTGTAAACCTTGCATTGCCTGTGACTGAGACTCACATCGTGCTGTGTGTAAACCTTGCACTGACTGTGACTGAGACTCACACCGTGCTGTGTGTAAACCTTGCACTGACTGTGACTGAGACTCACACCGTGCTGTGTGTAAACCTTGCACTGACTGTGACTGAGACTCACACCATGCTGTGTGTAAACCTTGCACTGACTGTGACTGAGACTCACGCACCGTGCTGTGTTTAAACCTTGCACTGACTGTGACTGAGACTCACACCGTGCTGTGTGTAAACCTTGCACTGACTGTGACTGAGACTCACACCGTGCAGTGTGTAAACCTTGCACTGACTGTGACTGAGACTCACACCATGCTGTGTGTAAACCTTGCACTGACTGTGACTGAGACTCACACCATGCTGTGTGTGAACCTTGCACTGACTGTGACTGAGACTCACACCGTGCTGTGTGTAAACCTTGCACTGACTGTGACTGAGACTCACACCGTGCTGTGTGTAAACCTTGCACTGACTGTGACTGAGTCTCACACCATGCTGTGTGTAAACCTTGCACTGACTGTGACTGAGACTCACACCATGCTGTGTGTAAACCTTGCACTGACTGTGACTGAGACTCACACCGTGCTGTGTGTAAACCTTGCACTGACTGTGACTGAGACTCACACCGTGCTGTGTGTAAACCTTGCACTGACTGTGACTGAGTCTCACACTGTGCTGTGTGCAAACCTTGCACTGACTGTGACTGAGACTCACACCGTGCTCTGTGTAAACCTTGCACTGACTGTGACTGAGACTCACGCACTGTGCTGTGTGTAAACCTTGCACTGTCTGTGACTGAGACTCACACCATGCTGTGTGTAAACCTTGCAGTGACTTTTGACTGAGACTCACACCATGCTGTGTGTAAACCTTGCACTGACTGTGACTGAGACTCACACCGTGCTGTGTGTAAACCTTGCACTGACTGTGACTGAGACTCACACCGTGCTGTGTGTAAACCTTGCACTGACTGTGACTGAGACTCACACCGTGCTGTGTGTAAACCTTGCACTGACTGTGACTGAGACTCACACCATGCTGTGTGTAAACCTTGCACTGACTGTGACTGAGACTCACACTGTGCTGTGTGCAAACCTTGCACTGACTGTGACTGAGACTCATGCACTGTGCTGTGTGTAAACCTTGCACTGACTGTGACTGAGACTCACATCGTGCTGTGTGTAAACCTTGCACTGACTGTGACTGAGACTCACACCGTACTGTGTGTTAACCTTGCACTGACTGTGACTGAGACTCACACCGTGCTGTGTGTAAACCTTGCTCTGACTGTGACTGAGACTCACACCGTGCTGTGTGTAAACCTTGCACTGACTGTGACTGAGACTCACACCGTGCTGTGTGTAAACCTTGCACTGACTGTGACTGAGACTCACACTGTGCTGTGTGTAAACTTTGCACTGTCTGTGACTGAGACTCATGCACTGTGCTGTGTGTAAACCTTGCACTGACTGTGACTGAGACTCACACCGTGCTGTGTGTAAACCTTGCACTGACTGTGACTGAGACTCACACCGTGCTGTGTGTAAACCTTGCACTGACTGTGACTGAGACTCACACCGTGCTGTGTGCAAACCTTGCTCTGACTGTGACTGAGACTCACACCGTGCTGTGTGCAAACCTTGCTCTGACTGTGACTGAGACTCACACCGTGCTGTGTGTAAACCTTGCACTGACTGTGACTGAGAATCACACCGTGCTGTGTGTAAACCTTGCACTGACTGTGACTGAGACTCACACTGTACTGTGTGTAAACCTTGCACTGACTGTGACTGAGACTCACGCACTGTGCTGTGTGTAAACCTTGCACTGTCTATGACTGAGACTCACACCATGCTGTGTGTAAACCTTGCAGTGACTTTTGACTGAGACTCACACCATGCTGTGTGTAAACCTTGCACTGACTGTGACTGAGACTCACACCGTGCTGTGTGTAAACCTTGCACTGACTGTGACTGAGACTCACACCGTGCTGTGTGTAAACCTTGCACTGACTGTGACTGAGACTCACACCGTGCTGTGTGTAAACCTTGCACTGACTGTGACTGAGACTCACACCGTGCTGTGTGTAAACCTTGCACTGACTGTGACTGAGACTCACACTGTGCTGTGTGCAAACCTTGCACTGACTGTGACTGAGACTCATGCACTGTGCTGTGTGTAAACCTTGCACTGACTGTGACTGAGACTCACATCGTGCTGTGTGTAAACCTTGCACTGACTGTGACTGAGACTCACACCGTGCTGTGTGTTAACCTTGCACTGACTGTGACTGAGACTCACACCGTGCTGTGTGTAAACCTTGCACTGACTGTGACTGAGACTCACACCATGCTGTGTGTAAACCTTGCACTGACTGTGACTGAGACTCACATCGTGCTGTGTGTAAACCTTGCACTGACTGTGACTGAGACTCACACCGTGCTGTGTGTAAACCTTGCACTGACTGTGACTGAGACTCACACCGTGCTGTGTGTAAACCTTGCACTGACTGTGACTGAGACTCACACCGTGCTGTGTGTAAACCTTGCACTGACTGTGACTGAGACTCACGCACCGTGCTGTGTGTAAACCTTGCACTGACTGTGACTGAGACTCACACCGTGCTGTGTGTAAACCTTGCACTGACTGTGACTGAGACTCACACCGTGCAGTGTGTAAACCTTGCACTGACTGTGACTGAGACTCACACCATGCTGTGTGTAAACCTTGCACTGACTGTGACTGAGACTCACACCGTGCTGTGTGTAAACCCTGCACTGACTGTGACTGAGACTCACACCGTGCTGTGTGCAAACCTTGCACTGACTGTGACTGAGACTCACACCGTGCTGTGTGTAAACCTTGCACTGACTGTGACTGAGACTCACACCATGCTGTGTGTAAACCTTGCACTGACTGTGACTGAGACTCACACTGTGCTGTGTGCAAACCTTGCACTGACTGTGACTGAGACTCATGCACTGTGCTGTGTGTAAACCTTGCACTGACTGTGACTGAGACTCACATCGTGCTGTGTGTAAACCTTGCACTGACTGTGACTGAGACTCACACCGTGCTGTGTGCAAACCTTGCTCTGACTGTGACTGAGACTCACACCGTGCTGTGTGTAAACCTTGCACTGACTGTGACTGAGAATCACACCGTGCTGTGTATAAACCTTGCACTGACTGTGACTGAGACTCACACCGTGCTGTGTGTAAACCTTACACTGACTGTGACTGAGACTCACACCGTGCTGTGTGTAAACCTTGCACTGACTGTTACTGAGACTCATACCATGCTGTGTGTAAACCTTGCACTGACTGTGACTGAGACTCACACCGTGCTGTGTGTAAACCTTGCACTGACTGTGACTGAGACTCACACCGTGCTGTGTGTAAACCTTGCACTGACTGTGACTGAGACTCACGCACTGTGCTGTGTGTAAACCTTGCACTGTCTGTGACTGAGACTCACACCATGCTGTGTGTAAACCTTGCAGTGACTTTTGACTGAGACTCACACCATACTCTGTGTAAACCTTGCACTGACTGTGACTGAGACTCACACCGTGCTGTGTGTAAACCTTGCACTGACTGTGACTGAGACTCACACCGTGCTGTGTGTAAACCTTGCACTGACTGTGACTGAGACTCACACCGTGCTGTGTGTAAACCTTGCACTGACTGTGACTGAGACTCACACCGTGCTGTGTGTAAACATTGCACTGACTGTGACTGAGACTCACACTGTGCTGTGTGCAAACCTTGCACTGACTGTGACTGAGACTCATGCACTGTGCTGTGTATAAACCTTGCACTGACTGTGACTGAGACTCACATCGTGCTGTGTGTAAACCTTGCACTGACTGTGACTGAGACTCACACCGTGCTGTGTGTTAACCTTGCACTGACTGTGACTGAGACTCACACCGTGCTGTGTGTAAACCTTGCACTGACTGTGACTGAGACTCACACCATGCTGTGTGTAAACCTTGCACTGACTGTGACTGAGACTCACATCGTGCTGTGTGTAAACCTTGCACTGACTGTGACTGAGACTCACACCGTGCTGTGTGTAAACCTTGCACTGACTGTGACTGAGACTCACACCGTGCTGTGTGTAAACCTTGCACTGACTGTGACTGAGACTCACACCGTGCTGTGTGTAAACCTTGCACTGACTGTGACTGAGACTCACACCGTGCTGTGTGTAAACCTTACACTGACTGTGACTGAGACTCACACCGTGCTGTGTGTAAACCTTGCACTGACTGTGACTGAGACTCACACCATGCTGTGTGTAAACCTTGCACTGACTGTGACTGAGACTCACACTGTGCTGTGTGCAAACCTTGCACTGACTGTGACTGAGACTCATGCACTGTGCTGTGTGTAAACCTTGCACTGACTGTGACTGAGACTCACATCGTGCTGTGTGTAAACCTTGCACTGACTGTGACTGAGACTCACACCGTGCTGTGTGTTAACCTTGCACTGACTGTGACTGAGACTCACACCGTGCTGTGTGTAAACCTTGCACTGACTGTGACTGAGACTCACACCATGCTGTGTGTAAACCTTGCACTGACTGTGACTGAGACTCACATCGTGCTGTGTGTAAACCTTGCACTGACTGTGACTGAGACTCACACCGTGCTGTGTGTAAACCTTGCACTGACTGTGACTGAGACTCACACCGTGCTGTGTGTAAACCTTGCACTGACTGTGACTGAGACTCACACCGTGCTGTGTGTAAACCTTGCACTGACTGTGACTGAGACTCACGCACCATGCTGTGTGTAAACCTTGCACTGACTGTGACTGAGACTCACACCGTGCTGTGTGTAAACCTTGCACTGACTGTGACTGAGACTCACACCGTGCAGTGTGTAAACCTTGCACTGACTGTGACTGAGACTCACACCATGCTGTGTGTAAACCTTGCACTGACTGTGACTGAGACTCACACCATGCTGTGTGTAAACCTTGCACTGACTGTGACTGAGACTCACACCGTGCTGTGTGTAAACCTTGCACTGACTGTGACTGAGACTCACACCGTGCTGTGTGTAAACCTTGCACTGACTGTGACTGAGACTCACACTGTGCTGTGTGCAAACCTTGCACTGACTGTGACTGAGAATGACGCACTGTACTGTGTGTAACCCTTGCACTGACTGTGACTGAGACTCACATCGTGCTGTGTGTAAACCTTGCACTGACTGTGACTGAGACTCACACCGTGCTGTGTGTAAACCTTGTACTGACTGTGACTGAGACTCACACCATGCTGTGTGTAAACCTTGCACTGACTGTGACTGAGACTCACACCGTGCTGTGTGTAAAACTTGCACTGACTGTGACTGAGACTCACACCGTGCTGTGTGTAAACCTTGCTCTGACTGTGACTGAGACTCACACCGTGCTGTGTGTAAACCTTGCACTGACTGTGACTGAGACTCACACCGTGCTGTGTGTAAACCTTGCACTGACTGTAACTGAGACTCACACCGTGCTGTGTGTAAACCTTGCACTGACTGTGACTGAGACTTACACCGTGCTGTGTGTAAACCTTGCACTGACTGTGACTGAGACTCACACCGTGCTGTGTGTAAACCTTGCACTGACTGTGACTGAGACTCACACCGTGCTGTGTGTAAACCTTGCACTGACTGTGACTGAGACTCACACCGTGCTATGTGTAAACCTTGCACTGACTGTGACTGAGACTCACACCGTGCTGTGTGTAAACCTTGCACTGACTGTGACTGAGACTCACGCACCGTGCTGTGTATAAACCTTGCACTGACTGTGACTGAGACTCACACCGTGCTGTGTGTAAACCTTGCACTGACTGTGACTGAGACTCATGCACTGTGCTGTGTGTAAACTTTGCACTGTCTGTGACTGAGACTCATGCACTGTGCTGTGTGTAAACCTTGCACTGACTGTGACGGAGACTCACACCGTGCTGTGTGTAAACCTTGCACCGACTGTGACTGAGACTCACACCGTGCTGTGTGTAAACCTTGCACTGACTGTGACTGAGACTCACACCGTGCTGTGTGCAAACCTTGCTCTGACTGTGACTGAGACTCACACCGTGCTGTGTGCAAACCTTGCTCTGACTGTGACTGAGACTCACACCGTGCTGTGTGTAAACCTTGCACTGACTGTGACTGAGACTCACACCGTGCTGTGTGTAAACCTTGCACTGACTGTGACTGAGACTCACACCGTGCTCTGTGTAAACCTTGCACTGACTGTGACTGAGACTCATGCACTGTGCTGTGTATAAACCTTGCTCTGACTGTGACTGAGACTCACACCGTGCTGTGTGTAAACCTTGCACTGACTGTGACTGAGACTCACACCGTGCTGTGTATAAACCTTGCTCTGACTGTGACTGAGACTCACACCGTGCTGTGTGTAAACCTTGCACTGACTGTGACTGAGACTCACACCGTGCTGTGTGTAAACCTTGCACTGACTGTAACTGAGACTCACACCGTGCTGTGTGTAAACCTTGCACTGACTGTGACTGAGACTTACACCGTGCTGTGTGTAAACCTAGCACTGACTGTGACTGAGACTCACACCGTGCTGTGTGTAAACCTTGCACTGACTGTGACTGAGACTCACACCGTGCTGTGTGTAAACCTTGCACTGACTGTGACTGAGACTCACACCGTGCTATGTGTAAACCTTGCACTGACTGTGACTGAGACTCACACCGTGCTGTGTGTAAACCTTGCACTGACTGTGACTGAGACTCACGCACCGTGCTGTGTATAAACCTTGCACTGACTGTGACTGAGACTCACACCATGCTGTGTGTAAACCTTGCTCTGACTGTGACTGAGACTCACACCGTGCTGTGTGTAAACCTTGCACTGACTGTGACTGAGACTCACACTGTGCTGTGTGTAAACTTTGCACTGTCTGTGACTGAGACTCATGCACTGTGCTGTGTGTAAACCTTGCACTGACTGTGACTGAGACTCACACCGTGCTGTGTGTAAACCTTGCACTGACTGTGACTGAGACTCACACCGTGCTGTGTGTAAACCTTGCACTGACTGTGACTGAGACTCACACCGTGCTGTGTGCAAACCTTGCTCTGACTGTGACTGAGACTCACACCGTGCTGTGTCTAAACCTTGCACTGACTGTGACTGAGAATCACACCGTGCTGTGTATAAACCTTGCACTGACTGTGACTGAGACTCGCACCGTGCTGTGTGTAAACCTTGCACTGACTGTGACTGAGACTCACGCACTGTGCTGTGTGTAAACCTTGCACTGTCTGTGACTGAGACTCACACCATGCTGTGTGTAAACCTTGCAGTGACTTTTGACTGAGACTCACACCATGCTGTGTGTAAACCTTGCACTGACTGTGACTGAGACTCACACTGTGCTGTGTGCAAACCTTGCACTGACTGTGACTGAGACTCATGCACCGTGCTGTGTGTAAACCTTGCACTGACTGTGACTGAGACTCACACCGTGCTGTGTGTAAACCTTGCACTGACTGTGACTGAGACTCACACCGTGCTGTGTGTAAACCTTGCACTGACTGTGACTGAGACTCACACCATGCTGTGTGTAAACCTTGCACTGACTGTGACTGAGACTCACACTGTGCTGTGTGCAAACCTTGCACTGACTGTGACTGAGACTCATGCACTGTGCTGTGTGTAAACCTTGCACTGACTGTGACTGAGACTCACATCGTGCTGTGTGTAAACCTTGCACTGACTGTGACTGAGACTCACACCGTGCTGTGTGTTAACCTTGCACTGACTGTGACTGAGACTCACACCGTGCTGTGTGTAAACCTTGCACTGACTGTGACTGAGACTCACACCATGCTGTGTGTAAACCTTGCACTGACTGTGACTGAGACTCACATCGTGCTGTGTGTAAACCTTGCACTGACTGTGACTGAGACTCACACCGTGCTGTGTGTAAACCTTGCACTGACTGTGACTGAGACTCACACCGTGCTGTGTGTAAACCTTGCACTGACTGTGACTGAGACTCACACCATGCTGTGTGTAAACCTTGCACTGACTGTGACTGAGACTCACGCACCGTGCTGTGTTTAAACCTTGCACTGACTGTGACTGAGACTCACACCGTGCTGTGTGTAAACCTTGCACTGACTGTGACTGAGACTCACACCGTGCAGTGTGTAAACCTTGCACTGACTGTGACTGAGACTCACACCATGCTGTGTGTAAACCTTGCACTGACTGTGACTGAGACTCACACCATGCTGTGTGTGAACCTTGCACTGACTGTGACTGAGACTCACACCGTGCTGTGTGTAAACCTTGCACTGACTGTGACTGAGACTCACACCGTGCTGTGTGTAAACCTTGCACTGACTGTGACTGAGTCTCACACCATGCTGTGTGTAAACCTTGCACTGACTGTGACTGAGACTCACACCATGCTGTGTGTAAACCTTGCACTGACTGTGACTGAGACTCACACCGTGCTGTGTGTAAACCTTGCACTGACTGTGACTGAGACTCACACCGTGCTGTGTGTAAACCTTGCACTGACTGTGACTGAGTCTCACACTGTGCTGTGTGCAAACCTTGCACTGACTGTGACTGAGACTCACACCGTGCTCTGTGCAAACCTTGCACTGACTGTGACTGAGACTCATGCACTGTGCTGTGTGTAAACCTTGCACTGACTGTGACTGAGACTCACATCGTGCTGTGTGTAAACCTTGCACTGACTGTGACTGAGACTCACACCGTACTGTGTGTTAACCTTGCACTGACTGTGACTGAGACTCACACCGTGCTATGTGTAAACCTTGCACTGACTGTGACTGAGACTCACACCGTGCTGTGTGCAAACCTTGCACTGACTGTGACTGAGACTCATGCACCGTGCTGTGTATAAACCTTGCACTGACTGTGACTGAGACTCACACCATGCTGTGTGTAAACCTTGCTCTGACTGTGACTGAGACTCACACCGTGCTGTGTGTAAACCTTGCACTGACTGTGACTGAGACTCACACCGTGCTGTGTGTAAACCTTGCACTGACTGTGACTGAGACTCACACTGTGCTGTGTGTAAACTTTGCACTGTCTGTGACTGAGACTCATGCACTGTGCTGTGTGTAAACCTTGCACTGACTGTGACTGAGACTCACACCGTGCTGTGTGTAAACCTTGCACTGACTGTGACTGAGACTCACACCGTGCTGTGTGTAAACCTTGCACTGACTGTGACTGAGACTCACACCGTGCTGTGTGCAAACCTTGCTCTGACTGTGACTGAGACTCACACCGTGCTGTGTGCAAACCTTGCTCTGACTGTGACTGAGACTCACACCGTGCTGTGTGTAAACCTTGCACTGACTGTGACTGAGAATCACACCGTGCTGTGTGTAAACCTTGCACTGACTGTGACTGAGACTCACACTGTACTGTGTGTAAACCTTGCACTGACTGTGACTGAGACTCACGCACTGTGCTGTGTGTAAACCTTGCACTGTCTATGACTGAGACTCACACCATGCTGTGTGTAAACCTTGCAGTGACTTTTGACTGAGACTCACACCATGCTGTGTGTAAACCTTGCACTGACTGTGACTGAGACTCACACCGTGCTGTGTGTAAACCTTGCACTGACTGTGACTGAGACTCACACCGTGCTGTGTGTAAACCTTGCACTGACTGTGACTGAGACTCACACCGTGCTGTGTGTAAACCTTGCACTGACTGTGACTGAGACTCACACTGTGCTGTGTGCAAACCTTGCACTGACTGTGACTGAGACTCATGCACTGTGCTGTGTGTAAACCTTGCACTGACTGTGACTGAGACTCACATCGTGCTGTGTGTAAACCTTGCACTGTCTGTGACTGAGACTCACACCGTGCTGTGTGTTAACCTTGCACTGACTGTGACTGAGACTCACACCGTGCTGTGTGTAAACCTTGCACTGACTGTGACTGAGACTCACACCATGCTGTGTGTAAACCTTGCACTGACTGTGACTGAGACTCACATCGTGCTGTGTGTAAATCTTGCACTGACTGTGACTGAGACTCACACCGTGCTGTGTGTAAACCTTGCACTGACTGTGACTGAGACTCACACCGTGCTGTGTGTAAACCTTGCACTGACTGTGACTGAGACTCACACCGTGCTGTGTGTAAACCTTGCACTGACTGTGACTGAGACTCACGCACCGTGCTGTGTGTAAACCTTGCACTGACTGTGACTGAGACTCACACCGTGCTGTGTGTAAACCTTGCACTGACTGTGACTGAGACTCACACCGTGCAGTGTGTAAACCTTGCACTGACTGTGACTGAGACTCACACCATGCTGTGTGTAAACCTTGCACTGACTGTGACTGAGACTCACACCGTGCTGTGTGTAAACCCTGCACTGACTGTGACTGAGACTCACACCGTGCTGTGTGCAAACCTTGCACTGACTGTGACTGAGACTCACACCGTGCTGTGTGTAAACCTTGCACTGACTGTGACTGAGACTCACACCATGCTGTGTGTAAACCTTGCACTGACTGTGACTGAGACTCACACTGTGCTGTGTGCAAACCTTGCACTGACTGTGACTGAGACTCATGCACTGTGCTGTGTGTAAACCTTGCACTGACTGTGACTGAGACTCACATCGTGCTGTGTGTAAACCTTGCACTGACTGTGACTGAGACTCACACCGTGCTGTGTGCAAACCTTGCTCTGACTGTGACTGAGACTCACACCGTGCTGTGTGTAAACCTTGCACTGACTGTGACTGAGAATCACACCGTGCTGTGTATAAACCTTGCACTGACTGTGACTGAGACTCACACCGTGCTGTGTGTAAACCTTGCACTGACTGTGACTGAGACTCACGCACTGTGCTGTGTGTAAACCTTGCACTGTCTGTGACTGAGACTCACACCATGCTGTGTGTAAACCTTGCAGTGACTTTTGACTGAGACTCACACCATGCTGTGTGTAAACCTTGCACTGACTGTGACTCAGACTCACACTGTGCTGTGTGCAAACCTTGCACTGACTGTGACTGAGACTTATGCACTGTGCTGTGTGTAAACCTTGCACTGACTGTGACTGAGACTCACATCGTGCTGTGTGTAAACCTTGCACTGACTGTGACTGAGACTCACACCGTGCTGTGTGTAAACCTTGCACTGACTGTGACTGAGACTCACGCACCGTGCTGTGTGTAAACCTTGCACTGACTGTGACTGAGACTCACACCATGCTGTGTGTAAACCTTGCACTGACTGTGACTGAGACTCACACCGTGCAGTGTGTAAACCTTGCACTGACTGTGACTGAGACTCACACCATGCTGTGTGTAAACCTTGCACTGACTGTGACTGAGACTCACACCATGCTGTGTGTAAACCTTGCACTGACTGTGACTGAGACTCACACCGTGCTGTGTGTAAACCTTGCACTGACTGTGACTGAGACTCACACCGTGCTGTGTGTAAACCTTGCACTGACTGTGACTGAGACTCACACCGTGCTGTGTGTAAACCTTGCACTGACTGTGACTGAGACTCACACCGTGCTGTGTGTAAACCTTGCACTGACTGTGACTGAGACTCACACCGTGCTGTGTGTAAACCTTGCACTGACTGTGACTGAGACTCACATCGTGCTGTGTGCAAACCTTGCTCTGACTGTGACTGAGACTCACACCGTGCTGTGTATAAACCTTGCTCTGACTGTGACTGAGACTCACACCGTGCTGTGTGTAAACCTTGCACTGACTGTGACTGAGACTCACACCGTGCTGTGTGTAAACCTTGCACTGACTGTGACTGAGACTCACACCATGCTGTGTGTAAACCTTGCACTGACTGTGACTGAGACTCACATCGTGCTGTGTGTAAACCTTGCACTGACTGTGACTGAGACTCACACCGTGCTGTGTGTAAACCTTGCACTGACTGTGACTGAGACTCACACCGTGCTGTGTGTAAACCTTGCACTGACTGTGACTGAGACTCACACCGTGCTGTGTGTAAACCTTGCACTGACTGTGACTGAGACTCACGCACCGTGCTGTGTGTAAACCTTGCACTGACTGTGACTGAGACTCACACCGTGCTGTGTGTAAACCTTGCACTGACTGTGACTGAGACTCACACCGTGCAGTGTGTAAACCTTGCACTGACTGTGACTGAGACTCACACCATGCTGTGTGTAAACCCTGCACTGACTGTGACTGAGACTCACACCGTGCTGTGTGCAAACCTTGCACTGACTGTGACTGAGACTCACACCGTGCTGTGTGTAAACCTTGCACTGACTGTGACTGAGACTCACACCATGCTGTGTGTAAACCTTGCACTGACTGTGACTGAGACTCACACTGTGCTGTGTGCAAACCTTGCACTGACTGTGACTGAGACTCATGCACTGTGCTGTGTGTAAACCTTGCACTGACTGTGACTGAGACTCACATCGTGCTGTGTGTAAACCTTGCACTGACTGTGACTGAGACTCACACCGTGCTGTGTGCAAACCTTGCTCTGACTGTGACTGAGACTCACACCGTGCTGTGTGTAAACCTTGCACAGACTGTGACTGAGAATCACACCGTGCTGTGTATAAACCTTGCACTGACTGTGACTGAGACTCACACCGTGCTGTGTGTAAACCTTGCACTGACTGTGACTGAGACTCACGCACTGTGCTGTGTGTAAACCTTGCACTGTCTGTGACTGAGACTCACACCATGCTGTGTGTAAACCTTGCAGTGACTTTTGACTGAGACTCACACCATGCTGTGTGTAAACCTTGCACTGACTGTGACTGAGACTCACACTGTGCTGTGTGCAAACCTTGCACTGACTGTGACTGAGACTCATGCACTGTGCTGTGTGTAAACCTTGCACTGACTGTGACTGAGACTCACATCGTGCTGTGTGTAAACCTTGCACTGACTGTGACTGAGACTCACACCGTGCTGTGTGTAAACCTTGCACTGACTGTGACTGAGACTCACGCACCGTGCTGTGTGTAAACCTTGCACTGACTGTGACTGAGACTCACACCATGCTGTGTGTAAACCTTGCACTGACTGTGACTGAGACTCACACCGTGCAGTGTGTAAACCTTGCACTGACTGTGACTGAGACTCACACCATGCTGTGTGTAAACCTTGCACTGACTGTGACTGAGACTCACACCATGCTGTGTGTAAACCTTGCACTGACTGTGACTGAGACTCACACCGTGCTGTGTGTAAACCTTGCACTGACTGTGACTGAGACTCACACCGTGCTGTGTGTAAACCTTGCACTGACTGTGACTGAGACTCACACCATGCTGTGTGTAAACCTTGCACTGACTGTGACTGAGACTCACACTGTGCTGTGTGCAAACCTTGCACTGACTGTGACTGAGACTCATGCACCGTGCTGTGTGTAAACCTTGCACTGACTGTGACTGAGACTCACATCGTGCTGTGTGTAAACCTTGCACTGACTGTGACTGAGACTCACACCGTGCTGTGTGTTAACCTTGCACTGACTGTGACTGAGACTCACACCGTGCTGTGTGTAAACCTTGCACTGACTGTGACTGAGACTCACACCATGCTGTGTGTAAACCTTGCACTGACTGTGACTGAGACTCACACCATGCTGTGTGTAAACCTTGCACTGACTGTGACTGAGACTCACGCACCGTGCTGTGTGTAAACCTTGCACTGACTGTGACTGAGACTCACACCGTGCTGTGTGTAAACCTTGCACTGACTGTGACTGAGACTCACACCGTGCAGTGTGTAAACCTTGCACTGACTGTGACTGAGACTCACACCATGCTGTGTGTAAACCTTGCACTGACTGTGACTGAGACTCACACCATGCTGTGTGTAAACCTTGCACTGACTGTGACTGAGACTCACACCGTGCTGTGTGTAAACCTTGCACTGACTGTGACTGAGACTCACACCGTGCTGTGTGTAAACCTTGCACTGACTGTGACTGAGTCTCACACTGTGCTGTGTGCAAACCTTGCACTGACTGTGACTGAGAATCACGCACTGTGCTGTGTGTAACCCTTGCACTGACTGTGACTGAGACTCACATCGTGCTGTGTGTAAACCTTGCACTGACTGTGACTGAGACTCACACCGTGCTGTGTGGAAACCTTGCACTGACTGTGACTGAGACTCACACCATGCTGTGTGTAAACCTTGCACTGACTGTGACTGAGACTCACACCGTGCTGTGTGTAACCCTTGCACTGACTGTGACTGAGACTCACACCGTGCTGTGTGTAAACCTTGCACTGACTGTGACTGAGACTCACACCGTGCTGTGTGTAAACCTTGCACTGACTGTGACTGAGACTCACACCGTGCTGTGTGTAAACCTTGCACTGACTGTGACTGAGACTCACACCGTGCTGTGTGTAAACCTTGCACTGACTGTGACTGAGACTCACACCGTGCTGTGTGTAAACCTTGCACTGACTGTGACTGAGACTCACACCGTGCTGTGTGTAAACCTTGCACTGACTGTGACTGAGACTCACATCGTGCTGTGTGCAAACCTTGCTCTGACTGTGACTGAGACTCACACCGTGCTGTGTGTAAACCTTGCACTGACTGTGACTGAGACTCACACCGTGCTGTGTGTAAACCTTGCACTGAATGTGACTGAGACTCACACCGTGCTGTGTGTAAACCTTGCACTGACTGTAACTGAGACTCACACCGTGCTGTGTGTAAACCTTGCACTGACTGTGACTGAGACTCACACCGTGCTGTGTGTAAACCTTGCACTGACTGTGACTGAGACTCACACCGTGCTGTGTGTAAACCTTGCACTGACTGTGACTGAGACTCACACCGTGCTGTGTGTAAACCTTGCACTGACTGTGACTGAGTCTCACACCATGCTGTGTGTAAACCTTGCACTGACTGTGACTGAGACTCACACCATGCTGTGTGTAAACCTTGCACTGACTGTGACTGAGACTCACACCGTGCTGTGTGTAAACCTTGCACTGACTGTGACTGAGACTCACACCGTGCTGTGTGTAAACCTTGCACTGACTGTGACTGAGTCTCACACTGTGCTGTGTGCAAACCTTGCACTGACTGTGACTGAGACTCACACCGTGCTCTGTGCAAACCTTGCACTGACTGTGACTGAGACTCATGCACTGTGCTGTGTGTAAACCTTGCACTGACTGTGACTGAGACTCACATCGTGCTGTGTGTAAACCTTGCACTGACTGTGACTGAGACTCACACCGTACTGTGTGTTAACCTTGCACTGACTGTGACTGAGACTCACACCGTGCTATGTGTAAACCTTGCACTGACTGTGACTGAGACTCACACCGTGCTGTGTGCAAACCTTGCACTGACTGTGACTGAGACTCATGCACCGTGCTGTGTATAAACCTTGCACTGACTGTGACTGAGACTCACACCATGCTGTGTGTAAACCTTGCTCTGACTGTGACTGAGACTCACACCGTGCTGTGTGTAAACCTTGCACTGACTGTGACTGAGACTCACACCGTGCTGTGTGTAAACCTTGCACTGACTGTGACTGAGACTCACACTGTGCTGTGTGTAAACTTTGCACTGTCTGTGACTGAGACTCATGCACTGTGCTGTGTGTAAACCTTGCACTGACTGTGACTGAGACTCACACCGTGCTGTGTGTAAACCTTGCACTGACTGTGACTGAGACTCACACCGTGCTGTGTGTAAACCTTGCACTGACTGTGACTGAGACTCACACCGTGCTGTGTGCAAACCTTGCTCTGACTGTGACTGAGACTCACACCGTGCTGTGTGCAAACCTTGCTCTGACTGTGACTGAGACTCACACCGTGCTGTGTGTAAACCTTGCACTGACTGTGACTGAGAATCACACCGTGCTGTGTGTAAACCTTGCACTGACTGTGACTGAGACTCACACTGTACTGTGTGTAAACCTTGCACTGACTGTGACTGAGACTCACGCACTGTGCTGTGTGTAAACCTTGCACTGTCTATGACTGAGACTCACACCATGCTGTGTGTAAACCTTGCAGTGACTTTTGACTGAGACTCACACCATGCTGTGTGTAAACCTTGCACTGACTGTGACTGAGACTCACACCGTGCTGTGTGTAAACCTTGCACTGACTGTGACTGAGACTCACACCGTGCTGTGTGTAAACCTTGCACTGACTGTGGCTGAGACTCACACCGTGCTGTGTGTAAACCTTGCACTGACTGTGACTGAGACTCACACTGTGCTGTGTGCAAACCTTGCACTGACTGTGACTGAGAATCATGCACTGTGCTGTGTGTAAACCTTGCACTGACTGTGACTGAGACTCACATCGTGCTGTGTGTAAACCTTGCACTGTCTGTGACTGAGACTCACACCGTGCTGTGTGTTAACCTTGCACTGACTGTGACTGAGACTCACACCGTGCTGTGTGTAAACCTTGCACTGACTGTGACTGAGACTCACACCATGCTGTGTGTAAACCTTGCACTGACTGTGACTGAGACTCACATCGTGCTGTGTGTAAATCTTGCACTGACTGTGACTGAGACTCACACCGTGCTGTGTGTAAACCTTGCACTGACTGTGACTGAGACTCACACCGTGCTGTGTGTAAACCTTGCACTGACTGTGACTGAGACTCACACCGTGCTGTGTGTAAACCTTGCACTGACTGTGACTGAGACTCACGCACCGTGCTGTGTGTAAACCTTGCACTGACTGTGACTGAGACTCACACCGTGCTGTGTGTAAACCTTGCACTGACTGTGACTGAGACTCACACCGTGCAGTGTGTAAACCTTGCACTGACTGTGACTGAGACTCACACCATGCTGTGTGTAAACCTTGCACTGACTGTGACTGAGACTCACACCGTGCTGTGTGTAAACCCTGCACTGACTGTGACTGAGACTCACACCGTGCTGTGTGCAAACCTTGCACTGACTGTGACTGAGACTCACACCGTGCTGTGTGTAAACCTTGCACTGACTGTGACTGAGACTCACACCATGCTGTGTGTAAACCTTGCACTGACTGTGACTGAGACTCACACTGTGCTGTGTGCAAACCTTGCACTGACTGTGACTGAGACTCATGCACTGTGCTGTGTGTAAACCTTGCACTGACTGTGACTGAGACTCACATCGTGCTGTGTGTAAACCTTGCACTGACTGTGACTGAGACTCACACCGTGCTGTGTGCAAACCTTGCTCTGACTGTGACTGAGACTCACACCGTGCTGTGTGTAAACCTTGCACTGACTGTGACTGAGAATCACACCGTGCTGTGTATAAACCTTGCACTGACTGTGACTGAGACTCACACCGTGCTGTGTGTAAACCTTGCACTGACTGTGACTGAGACTCACGCACTGTGCTGTGTGTAAACCTTGCACTGTCTGTGACTGAGACTCACACCATGCTGTGTGTAAACCTTGCAGTGACTTTTGACTGAGACTCACACCATGCTGTGTGTAAACCTTGCACTGACTGTGACTCAGACTCACACTGTGCTGTGTGCAAACCTTGCACTGACTGTGACTGAGACTCATGCACTGTGCTGTGTGTAAACCTTGCACTGACTGTGACTGAGACTCACATCGTGCTGTGTGTAAACCTTGCACTGACTGTGACTGAGACTCACACCGTGCTGTGTGTAAACCTTGCACTGACTGTGACTGAGACTCACGCACCGTGCTGTGTGTAAACCTTGCACTGACTGTGACTGAGACTCACACCGTGCTGTGTGTAAACCTTGCACTGACTGTGACTGAGACTCACACCGTGCAGTGTGTAAACCTTGCACTGACTGTGACTGAGACTCACACCATGCTGTGTGTAAACCTTGCACTGACTGTGATTGAGACTCACACCATGCTGTGTGTAAACCCTGCACTGACTGTGACTGAGACTCACACCGTGCTGTGTGCAAACCTTGCACTGACTGTGACTGAGACTCACACCGTGCTGTGTGTAAACCTTGCACTGACTGTGACTGAGACTCACACCATGCTGTGTGTAAACCTTGCACTGACTGTGACTGAGACTCACACTGTGCTGTGTGCAAACCTTGCACTGACTGTGACTGAGACTCATGCACTGTGCTGTGTGTAAACCTTGCACTGACTGTGACTGAGACTCACATCGTGCTGTGTGTAAACCTTGCACTGACTGTGACTGAGACTCACACCGTGCTGTGTGCAAACCTTGCTCTGACTGTGACTGAGACTCACACCGTGCTGTGTGTAAACCTTGCACAGACTGTGACTGAGAATCACACCGTGCTGTGTATAAACCTTGCACTGACTGTGACTGAGACTCACACCGTGCTGTGTGTAAACCTTGCACTGACTGTGACTGAGACTCACGCACTGTGCTGTGTGTAAACCTTGCACTGTCTGTGACTGAGACTCACACCATGCTGTGTGTAAACCTTGCAGTGACTTTTGACTGAGACTCACACCATGCTGTGTGTAAACCTTGCACTGACTGTGACTGAGACTCACACTGTGCTGTGTGCAAACCTTGCACTGACTGTGACTGAGACTCATGCACTGTGCTGTGTGTAAACCTTGCACTGACTGTGACTGAGACTCACATCGTGCTGTGTGTAAACCTTGCACTGACTGTGACTGAGACTCACACCGTGCTGTGTGTAAACCTTGCACTGACTGTGACTGAGACTCACGCACCGTGCTGTGTGTAAACCTTGCACTGACTGTGACTGAGACTCACACCATGCTGTGTGTAAACCTTGCACTGACTGTGACTGAGACTCACACCGTGCAGTGTGTAAACCTTGCACTGACTGTGACTGAGACTCACACCATGCTGTGTGTAAACCTTGCACTGACTGTGACTGAGACTCACACCATGCTGTGTGTAAACCTTGCACTGACTGTGACTGAGACTCACACCGTGCTGTGTGTAAACCTTGCACTGACTGTGACTGAGACTCACACCGTGCTGTGTGTAAACCTTGCACTGACTGTGACTGAGACTCACACCATGCTGTGTGTAAACCTTGCACTGACTGTGACTGAGACTCACACTGTGCTGTGTGCAAACCTTGCACTGACTGTGACTGAGACTCATGCACCGTGCTGTGTGTAAACCTTGCACTGACTGTGACTGAGACTCACATCGTGCTGTGTGTAAACCTTGCACTGACTGTGACTGAGACTCACACCGTGCTGTGTGTTAACCTTGCACTGACTGTGACTGAGACTCACACCGTGCTGTGTGTAAACCTTGCACTGACTGTGACTGAGACTCACACCATGCTGTGTGTAAACCTTGCACTGACTGTGACTGAGACTCACACCATGCTGTGTGTAAACCTTGCACTGACTGTGACTGAGACTCACGCACCGTGCTGTGTGTAAACCTTGCACTGACTGTGACTGAGACTCACACCGTGCTGTGTGTAAACCTTGCACTGACTGTGACTGAGACTCACACCGTGCAGTGTGTAAACCTTGCACTGACTGTGACTGAGACTCACACCATGCTGTGTGTAAACCTTGCACTGACTGTGACTGAGACTCACACCATGCTGTGTGTAAACCTTGCACTGACTGTGACTGAGACTCACACCGTGCTGTGTGTAAACCTTGCACTGACTGTGACTGAGACTCACACCGTGCTGTGTGTAAACCTTGCACTGACTGTGACTGAGTCTCACACTGTGCTGTGTGCAAACCTTGCACTGACTGTGACTGAGAATCACGCACTGTGCTGTGTGTAACCCTTGCACTGACTGTGACTGAGACTCACATCGTGCTGTGTGTAAACCTTGCACTGACAGTGACTGAGACTCACACCGTGCTGTGTGGAAACCTTGCACTGACTGTGACTGAGACTCACACCATGCTGTGTGTAAACCTTGCACTGACTGTGACTGAGACTCACACCGTGCTGTGTGTAACCCTTGCACTGACTGTGACTGAGACTCACACCGTGCTGTGTGTAAACCTTGCACTGACTGTGACTGAGACTCACACCGTGCTGTGTGTAAACCTTGCACTGACTGTGACTGAGACTCACACCGTGCTGTGTGTAAACCTTGCACTGACTGTGACTGAGACTCACACCGTGCTGTGTGTAAACCTTGCACTGACTGTGACTGAGACTCACACCGTGCTGTGTGTAAACCTTGCACTGACTGTGACTGAGACTCACACCGTGCTGTGTGTAAACCTTGCACTGACTGTGACTGAGACTCACATCGTGCTGTGTGCAAACCTTGCTCTGACTGTGACTGAGACTCACACCGTGCTGTGTATAAACCTTGCTCTGACTGTGACTGAGACTCACACCGTGCTGTGTGTAAACCTTGCACTGAATGTGACTGAGACTCACACCGTGCTGTGTGTAAACCTTGCACTGACTGTAACTGAGACTCACACCGTGCTGTGTGTAAACCTTGTACTGACTGTGACTGAGACTTACACCGTGCTGTGTGTAAACCTTGCACTGACTGTGACTGAGACTCACACCGTGCTGTGTGTAAACCTTGCACTGACTGTGACTGAGACTCACACCGTGCTGTGTGTAAACCTTGCACTGACTGTGACTGAGACTCACACCGTGCGATGTGTAAACCTTGCACTGACTGTGACTGAGACTCACACCGTGCTGTGTGTAAACCTTGCACTGACTGTGACTGAGACTCACGCACCGTGCTGTGTATAAACCTTGCACTGACTGTGACTGAGACTCAAACCATGCTGTGTGTAAACCTTGCTCTGACTGTGACTGAGACTCACACCGTGCTGTGTGTAAACCTTGCACTGACTGTGACTGAGACTCACACCGTGCTGTGTGTAAACCTTGCACTGACTGTGACTGAGACTCACACTGTGCTGTGTGTAAATTTTGCACTGTCTGTGACTGAGACTCATGTACTGTGCTGTGTGTAAACCTTGCACTGACTGTGACTGAGACTCACACCGTGCTGTGTGTAAACCTTGCACCGACTGTGACTGAGACTCACACCGTGCTGTGTGTAAACCTTGCACTGACTGTGACTGAGACTCACACCATGCTGTGTGCAAACCTTGCTCTGACTGTGACTGAGACTCACACCGTGCTGTGTGCAAACCTTGCTCTGACTGTGACTGAGACTCACACCGTGCTGTGTGTAAACCTTGCACTGACTGTGACTGAGATTCACACCGTGCTCTGTGTAAACCTTGCACTGACTGTGACTGAGACTCACGCACTGTGCTGTGTGTAAACCTTGCACTGTCTGTGACTGAGACTCACACCATGCTGTGTGTAAACCTTGCAGTGACTTTTGACTGAGACTCACACCATGCTGTGTGTAAACCTTGCACTGACTGTGACTGAGACTCACACCGTGCTGTGTGTAAACCTTGCACTGACTGTGACTGAGACTCACACCGTGCTGTGTGTAAACCTTGCACTGACTGTGACTGAGACTCACACCGTGCTGTGTGTAAACCTTGCACTGACTGTGACTGAGACTCACACCATGCTGTGTGTAAACCTTGCACTGACTGTGACTGAGACTCACACTGTGCTGTGTGCAAACCTTGCACTGACTGTGACTGAGACTCATGCACTGTGCTGTGTGTAAACCTTGCACTGACTGTGACTGAGACTCACATCGTGCTGTGTGTAAACCTTGCACTGACTGTGACTGAGACTCACACCGTGCTGTGTGTTAACCTTGCACTGACTGTGACTGAGACTCACACCGTGCTGTGTGTAAATCTTGCACTGACTGTGACTGAGACTCACACCATGCTGTGTGTAAACCTTGCACTGACTGTGACTGAGACTCACATCGTGCTGTGTGTAAACCTTGCACTGACTGTGACTGAGACTCACACCGTGCTGTGTGTAAACCTTGCACTGACTGTGACTGAGACTCACACCGTGCTGTGTGTAAACCTTGCACTGACTGTGACTGAGACTCACGCACCGTGCTGTGTGTAAACCTTGCACTGACTGTGACTGAGACTCACACCGTGCAGTGTGTAAACCTTGCACTGACTGTGACTGAGACTCACACCATGCTGTGTGTAAACCTTGCACTGACTGTGACTGAGACTCACACCATGCTGTGTGTAAACCTTGCACTGACTGTGACTGAGACTCACACCATGCTGTGTGTAAACCTTGCACTGACTGTGACTGAGACTCACACCGTGCTGTGTGTAAACCTTGCACTGACTGTGACTGAGACTCACACCATGCTGCGTGTAAACCTTGCACTGACTGTGACTGAGACTCACACTGTGCTGTGTGCAAACCTTGCACTGACTGTGACTGAGACTCATGCACTGTGCTGTGTATAAACCTTGCTCTGACTGTGACTGAGACTCACACCGTGCTGTTTGTAAACCTTGCACTGACTGTGACTGAGACTCACACCGTGCTGTGTATAAACCTTGCTCTGACTGTGACTGAGACTCACACCGTGCTGTGTGTAAACCTTGCACTGACTGTGACTGAGACTCACACCGTGCTGTGTGTAAACCTTGCACTGACTGTGACTGAGACTTACACCGTGCTGTGTGTAAACCTAGCACTGACTGTGACTGAGACTCACACCGTGCTGTGTGTAAACCTTGCACTGACTGTGACTGAGACTCACACCGTGCTGTGTGTAAACCTTGCACTGACTGTGACTGAGACTCACACCGTGCTATGTGTAAACCTTGCACTGACTGTGACTGAGACTCACACCGTGCTGTGTGTAAACCTTGCACTGACTGTGACTGAGACTCACGCACCGTGCTGTGTATAAACCTTGCACTGACTGTGACTGAGACTCACACCATGCTGTGTGTAAACCTTGCTCTGACGTGACTGAGACTCACACCGTGCTGTGTGTAAACCTTGCACTGACTGTGACTGAGACTCACACCGTGCTGTGTGTAAACCTTGCACTGACTGTGACTGAGACTCACACCGTGCTGTGTGTAAACCTTGCACTGACTGTGACTGAGACTCACACCATGCTGTGTGTAAACCTTGCACTGACTGTGACTGAGACTCACACTGTGCTGTGTGCAAACCTTGCACTGACTGTGACTGAGACTCATGCACTGTGCTGTGTGTAAACCTTGCACTGACTGTGACTGAGACTCACATCGTGCTGTGTGTAAACCTTGCACTGACTGTGACTGAGACTCACACCGTGCTGTGTGTTAACCTTGCACTGACTGTGACTGAGACTCACACCGTGCTGTGTGGAAACCTTGCACTGACTGTGACTGAGACTCACACCATGCTGTGTGTAAACCTTGCACTGACTGTGACTGAGACTCACATCGTGCTGTGTGTAAACCTTGCACTGACTGTGACTGAGACTCACGCACCGTGCTGTGTGTAAACCTTGCACTGACTGTGACTGAGACTCACACCGTGCAGTGTGTAAACCTTGCACTGACTGTGACTGAGACTCACACCATGCTGTGTGTAAACCTTGCACTGACTGTGACTGAGACTCACACCATGCTGTGTGTAAACCTTGCACTGACTGTGACTGAGACTCACACCATGCTGTGTGTAAACCTTGCACTGACTGTGACTGAGACTCACACCGTGCTGTGTGTAAACCTTGCACTGACTGTGACTGAGACTCACACCATGCTGCGTGTAAACCTTGCACTGACTGTGACTGAGACTCACACTGTGCTGTGTGCAAACCTTGCACTGACTGTGACTGAGACTCATGCACTGTGCTGTGTATAAACCTTGCTCTGACTGTGACTGAGACTCACACCGTGCTGTTTGTAAACCTTGCACTGACTGTGACTGAGACTCACACCGTGCTGTGTATAAACCTTGCTCTGACTGTGACTGAGACTCACACCGTGCTGTGTGTAAACCTTGCACTGACTGTGACTGAGACTCACACCGTGCTGTGTGTAAACCTTGCACTGACTGTGACTGAGACTTACACCGTGCTGTGTGTAAACCTAGCACTGACTGTGACTGAGACTCACACCGTGCTGTGTGTAAACCTTGCACTGACTGTGACTGAGACTCACACCGTGCTGTGTGTAAACCTTGCACTGACTGTGACTGAGACTCACACCGTGCTATGTGTAAACCTTGCACTGACTGTGACTGAGACTCACACCGTGCTGTGTGTAAACCTTGCACTGACTGTGACTGAGACTCACGCACCGTGCTGTGTATAAACCTTGCACTGACTGTGACTGAGACTCACACCATGCTGTGTGTAAACCTTGCTCTGACGTGACTGAGACTCACACCGTGCTGTGTGTAAACCTTGCACTGACTGTGACTGAGACTCACACCGTGCTGTGTGTAAACCTTGCACTGACTGTGACTGAGACTCACACCGTGCTGTGTGTAAACCTTGCACTGACTGTGACTGAGACTCACACCATGCTGTGTGTAAACCTTGCACTGACTGTGACTGAGACTCACACTGTGCTGTGTGCAAACCTTGCACTGACTGTGACTGAGACTCATGCACTGTGCTGTGTGTAAACCTTGCACTGACTGTGACTGAGACTCACATCGTGCTGTGTGTAAACCTTGCACTGACTGTGACTGAGACTCACACCGTGCTGTGTGTTAACCTTGCACTGACTGTGACTGAGACTCACACCGTGCTGTGTGGAAACCTTGCACTGACTGTGACTGAGACTCACACCATGCTGTGTGTAAACCTTGCACTGACTGTGACTGAGACTCACATCGTGCTGTGTGTAAACCTTGCACTGACTGTGACTGAGACTCACACCGTGCTGTGTGTAAACCTTGCACTGACTGTGACTGAGACTCACACCATGCTGTGTGTAAACCTTGCACTGACTGTGACTGAGACTCACGCACCGTGCTGTGTGTAAACCTTGCACTGACTGTGACTGAGACTCACACCGTGCTGTGTGTAAACCTTGCACTGACTGTGACTGAGACTCACACCGTACAGTGTGTAAACCTTGCACTGACTGTGACTGAGACTCACACCATGCTGTGTGTAAACCTTGCACTGACTGTGACTGAGACTCACACCATGCTGTGTGTAAACATTGCACTGACTGTGACTGAGACTCACACCGTGCTGTGTGTAAACCCTGCACTGACTGTGACTGAGACTCACACCGTGCTGTGTGTAAACCTTGCACTGACTGTGACTGAGACTCACACCGTGCTGTGTGTAAACCTTGCACTGACTGTGACTGAGACTCACACCATGCTGTGTGTAAACCTTGCACTGACTGTGACTGAGACTCACACTGTGCTGTGTGCAAACCTTGCACTGACTGTGACTGAGACTCATGCACTGTGCTGTGTATAAACCTTGCTCTGACTGTGACTGAGACTCACACCGTGCTGTGTGTAAACCTTGCACTGACTGTGACTGAGACTCACACCGTGCTGTGTATAAACCTTGCTCTGACTGTGACTGAGACTCACACCGTGCTGTGTGTAAACCTTGCACTGACTGTGACTGAGACTCACACCGTGCTGTGTGTAAACCTTGCACTGACTGTGACTGAGACTTACACCGTGCTGTGTGTAAACCTAGCACTGACTGTGACTGAGACTCACACCGTGCTGTGTGTAAACCTTGCACTGACTGTGACTGAGACTCACACCGTGCTGTGTGTAAACCTTGCACTGACTGTGACTGAGACTCACACCGTGCTATGTGTAAACCTTGCACTGACTGTGACTGAGACTCACACCGTGCTGTGTGTAAACCTTGCACTGACTGTGACTGAGACTCACGCACCGTGCTGTGTATAAACCTTGCACTGACTGTGAATGAGACTCACACCATGCTGTGTGTAAACCTTGCTCTGACGTGACTGAGACTCACACCGTGCTGTGTGTAAACCTTGCACTGACTGTGACTGAGACTCACACCGTGCTGTGTGTAAACCTTGCACTGACTGTGACTGAGACTCACACTGTGCTGTGTGTAAACTTTGCACTGTCTGTGACTGAGACTCATGCACTGTGCTGTGTGTAAACCTTGCACTGACTGTGACTGAGACTCACACCGTGCTGTGTGTAAACCTTGCACTGACTGTGACTGAGACTCACACCGTGCTGTGTGTAAACCTTGCACTGACTGTGACTGAGACTCACACCGTGCTGTGTGCAAACCTTGCTCTGACTGTGACTGAGACTCACACCGTGCTGTGTGCAAACCTTGCTCTGACTGTGACTGAGACTCACACCGTGCTGTGTGTAAACCTTGCACTGACTGTGACTGAGAATCACACCGTGCTGTGTGTAAACCTTGCACTGACTGTGACTGAGACTCACACTGTGCTGTGTGTAAACCTTGCACTGACTGTGACTGAGAATCACGCACTGTGCTGTGTGTAAACCTTGCACTGTCTATGACTGAGACTCACACCATGCTGTGTGTAAACCTTGCAGTGACTTTTGACTGAGACTCACACCATGCTGTGTGTAAACCTTGCACTGACTGTGACTGAGACTCACACCGTGCTGTGTGTAAACCTTGCACTGACTGTGACTGAGACTCACACCGTGCTGTGTGTAAACCTTGCACTGACTGTGACTGAGACTCACACTGTGCTGTGTGCAAACCTTGCACTGACTGTGACTGAGACTCATGCACTGTGCTGTGTGTAAACCTTGCACTGACTGTGACTGAGACTCACGCACCGTGCTGTGTGTAAACCTTGCACTGACTGTGACTGAGACTCACATCGTGCTGTGTGTAAACCTTGCACTGACTGTGACTGAGACTCACACCGTGCTGTGTGTTAACCTTGCACTGACTGTGACTGAGACTCACACCGTGCTGTGTGTAAACCTTGCACTGACTGTGACTGAGACTCACACCATGCTGTGTGTAAACCTTGCACTGACTGTGACTGAGACTCACATCGTGCTGTGTGTAAACCTTGCACTGACTGTGACTGAGACTCACACCGTGCTGTGTGTAAACCTTGCACTGACTGTGACTGAGACTCACACCGTGCTGTGTGTAAACCTTGCACTGACTGTGACTGAGACTCACACCGTGCTGTGTGTAAACCTTGCACTGACTGTGACTGAGACTCACGCACCGTGCTGTGTGTAAACCTTGCACTGACTGTGACTGAGACTCACACCGTGCTGTGTGTAAACCTTGCACTGACTGTGACTGAGACTCACACTGTGCTGTGTGCAAACCTTGCACTGACTGTGACTGAGACTCACACCGTGCTGTGTGTAAACCTTGCACTGACTGTGACTGAGACTCACACCATGCTGTGTGTAAACCTTGCACTGACTGTGACTGAGACTCACACCATGCTGTGTGTAAACCTTGCACTGACTGTGACTGAGACTCACACTGTGCTGTGTGCAAACCTTGCACTGACTGTGACTGAGACTCATGCACTGTGCTGTGTGTAAACCTTGCACTGACTGTGACTGAGACTCACATCGTGCTGTGTGTAAACCTTGCACTGACTGTGACTGAGACTCACACCGTGCTGTGTGTTAACCTTGCACTGACTGTGACTGAGACTCACACCGTGCTGTGTGTAAACCTTGCACTGACTGTGACTGAGACTCACACCATGCTGTGTGTAAACCTTGCACAGACTGTGACTGAGACTCACATCGTGCTGTGTGTAAACCTTGCACTGACTGTGACTGAGACTCACACCACGCTGTGTGTAAACCTTGCTCTGACTGTGACTGAGACTCACACCGTGCTGTGTGTAAACCTTGCACTGACTGTGACTGAGACTCACACCGTGCTGTGTGTAAACCTTGCACTGACTGTGACTGAGACTCACACTGTGCTGTGTGTAAACTTTGCACTGTCTGTGACTGAGACTCATGCACTGTGCTGTGTGTAAACCTTGCACTGACTGTGACTGAAACTCACACCGTGCTGTGTGTGAACCTTGCACCGACTGTGACTGAGACTCACACCGTGCTGTGTGTAAACCTTGCACTGACTGTGACTGAGACTCACACCATGCTGTGTGCAAACCTTGCTCTGACTGTGACTGAGACTCACACCGTGCTGTGTGCAAACCTTGCTCTGACTGTGACTGAGACTCACACCGTGCTGTGTGTAAACCTTGCACTGACTGTGACTGAGAATCACACCGTGCTGTGTGTAAACCTTGCACTGACTGTGACTGAGACTCACACTGTGCTGTGTGTAAACCTTGCACTGTCTGTGACTGAGACTCACACCATGCTGTGTGTAAACCTTGCAGTGACTTTTGACTGAGACTCACACCATGCTGTGTGTAAACCTTGCACTGACTGTGACTGAGACTCACACCGTGCTGTGTGTAAACCTTGCACTGACTGTGACTGAGACTCACACCGTGCTGTGTGTAAACCTTGCACTGACTGTGACTGAGACTCACACCGTGCTGTGTGTAAACCTTGCACTGACTGTGACTGAGACTCACACCGTGCTGTGTGTAAATCTTGCACTGACTGTGACTGAGACTCACACTGTGCTGTGTGCAAACCTTGCACTGACTGTGACTGAGACTCATGCACTGTGCTGTGTGTAAACATTGCACTGACTGTGACTGAGACTCACATCGTGCTGTGTGTAAACCTTGCACTGACTGTGACTGAGACTCACACCGTGCTGTGTGTTAACCTTGCACTGACTGTGACTGAGACTCACACCGTGCTGTGTGTAAACCTTGCACTGACTGTGACTGAGACTCACACCATGCTGTGTGTAAACCTTGCACTGACTGTGACTGAGACTCACATCGTGCTGTGTGTAAACCTTGCACTGACTGTGACTGAGACTCACACTGTGCTGTGTGTAAACTTTGCACTGTCTGTGACTGAGACTCATGCACTGTGCTGTGTGTAAACCTTGCACTGACTGTGACTGAAACTCACACCGTGCTGTGTGTGAACCTTGCACCGACTGTGACTGAGACTCACACCGTGCTGTGTGTAAACCTTGCACTGACTGTGACTGAGACTCACACCATGCTGTGTGCAAACCTTGCTCTGACTGTGACTGAGACTCACACCGTGCTGTGTGCAAACCTTGCTCTGACTGTGACTGAGACTCACACCGTGCTGTGTGTAAACCTTGCACTGACTGTGACTGAGAATCACACCGTGCTGTGTGTAAACCTTGCACTGACTGTGACTGAGACTCACACTGTGCTGTGTGTAAACCTTGCACTGTCTGTGACTGAGACTCACACCATGCTGTGTGTAAACCTTGCAGTGACTTTTGACTGAGACTCACACCATGCTGTGTGTAAACCTTGCACTGACTGTGACTGAGACTCACACCGTGCTGTGTGTAAACCTTGCACTGACTGTGACTGAGACTCACACCGTGCTGTGTGTAAACCTTGCACTGACTGTGACTGAGACTCACACCGTGCTGTGTGTAAACCTTGCACTGACTGTGACTGAGACTCACACCGTGCTGTGTGTAAATCTTGCACTGACTGTGACTGAGACTCACACTGTGCTGTGTGCAAACCTTGCACTGACTGTGACTGAGACTCATGCACTGTGCTGTGTGTAAACCTTGCACTGACTGTGACTGAGACTCACATCGTGCTGTGTGTAAACCTTGCACTGACTGTGACTGAGACTCACACCGTGCTGTGTGTTAACCTTGCACTGACTGTGACTGAGACTCACACCGTGCTGTGTGTAAACCTTGCACTGACTGTGACTGAGACTCACACCATGCTGTGTGTAAACCTTGCACTGACTGTGACTGAGACTCACATCGTGCTGTGTGTAAACCTTGCACTGACTGTGACTGAGACTCACACCGTGCTGTGTGTAAACCTTGCACTGACTGTGACTGAGACTCACACCGTGCTGTGTGTAAACCTTGCACTGACTGTGACTGAGACTCACACCGTGCTGTGTGTAAACCTTGCACTGACTGTGACTGAGACTCACGCACCGTGCTGTGTGTAAACCTTGCACTGACTGTGACTGAGACTCACACCGTGCTGTGTGTAAACCTTGCACTGAATGTGACTGAGACTCACACCGTGCAGTGTGTAAACCTTGCACTGACTGTGACTGAAACTCACACCATGCTGTGTGTAAACCTTGCACTGACTGTGACTGAGACTCACACCGTGCTGTGTGTAAACCCTGCACTGACTGTGACTGAGACTCACACCGTGCTGTGTGCAAACCTTGCACTGACTGTGACTGAGACTCACACCGTGCTGTGTGTAAACCTTGCACTGACTGTGACTGAGACTCACACCATGCTGTGTGTAAACCTTGCACTGACTGTGACTGAGACTCACACTGTGCTGTGTGCAAACCTTGCACTGACTGTGACTGAGACTCATGCACTGTGCTGTGTGTAAACCTTGCACTGACTGTGACTGAGACTCACATCGTGCTGTGTGTAAACCTTGCACTGACTGTGACTGAGACTCACACCGTGCTGTGTGTTAACCTTGCACTGACTGTGACTGAGACTCACACCGTGCTGTGTGTAAACCTTGCACTGACTGTGACTGAGACTCACACCATGCTGTGTGTAAACCTTGCACTGACTGTGACTGAGACTCACATCGTGCTGTGTGTAAACCTTGCACTGACTGTGACTGAGACTCACACCATGCTGTGTGTAAACCTTGCTCTGACTGTGACTGAGACTCACACCGTGCTGTGTGTAAACCTTGCACTGACTGTGACTGAGACTCACACCGTGCTGTGTGTAAACCTTGCACTGACTGTGACTGAGACTCACACTGTGCTGTGTGTAAACTTTGCACTGTCTGTGACTGAGACTCATGCACTGTGCTGTGTGTAAACCTTGCACTGACTGTGACTGAGACTCACACCGTGCTGTGTGTAAACCTTGCACCGACTGTGACTGGGACTCACACCGTGCTGTGTGTAAACCTTGCACTGACTGTGACTGAGACTCACACCATGCTGTGTGCAAACCTTGCTCTGACTGTGACTGAGACTCACACCGTGCTGTGTGCAAACCTTGCTCTGACTGTGACTGAGACTCACACCGTGCTGTGTGTAAACCATGCACTGACTGTGACTGAGACTCACACCGTGCTCTGTGTAAACCTTGCACTGACTGTGACTGAGACTCACGCACTGTGCTGTGTGTAAACCTTGCACTGTCTGTGACTGAGACTCACACCATGCTGTGTCTAAACCTTGCAGTGACTTTTGACTGAGACTCACACCATGCTGTGTGTAAACCTTGCACTGACTGTGACTGAGACTCACACCGTGCTGTGTGTAAACCTTGCACTGACTGTGACTGAGACTCACACCGTGCTGTGTGTAAACCTTGCACTGACTGTGACTGAGACTCACACCGTGCTGTGTGTAAACCTTGCACTGACTGTGACTGAGACTCACACCATGCTGTGTGTAAACCTTGCACTGACTGTGACTGAGACTCACACTGTGCTGTGTGCAAACCTTGCACTGACTGTGACTGAGACTCATGCACTGTGCTGTGTGTAAACCTTGCACTGACTGTGACTGAGACTCACATCGTGCTGTGTGTAAACCTTGCACTGACTGTGACTGAGACTCACACCGTGCTGTGTGTAAACCTTGCACTGACTGTGACTGAGACTCACACCGTGCTGTGTGTAAACCTTGCACTGACTGTGACTGAGACTCACACCGTGCTGTGTGTAAACCTTGCACTGACTGTGACTGAGACTCACACTGTGCTGTGTGCAAACCTTGCACTGACTGTGACTGAGACTCATGCACTGTGCTGTGTGTAAACCTTGCACTGACTGTGACTGAGACTCACACCGTGCTGTGTGTAAACCTTGCACTGACTGTGACTGAGACTCACACCGTGCTGTGTGTAAACCTTGCACTGACTGTGACTGAGACTCACACCGTGCTGTGTGTAAACCTTGCACTGACTGTGACTGAGACTCACACTATGTTGTGTGCAAACCTTGCACTGACTGTGACTGAGACTCATGCACTGTGCTGTGTGTAAACCTTGCACTGACTGTGACTGAGACTCACATCGTGCTGTGTGTAAACCTTGCACTGACTGTGACTGAGACTCACACCGTGCTGTGTGTTAACCTTGCACTGACTGTGACTGAGACTCACACCGTGCTGTGTGTAAACCTTGCACTGACTGTGACTGAGACTCACACCATGCTGTGTGTAAACCTTGCACTGACTGTGACTGAGACTCACATCGTGCTGTGTGTAAACCTTTCACTGACTGTGACTGAGACTCACACCGTGCTGTGTGTAAACCTTGCACTGACTGTGACTTAGACTCACACCGTGCTGTGTGTAAACCTTGCACTGACTGTGACTGAGACTCACGCACCGTGCTGTGTGTAAACCTTGCACTGACTGTGACTGAGACTCACACCGTGCTGTGTGTAAACCTTGCACTGACTGTGACTGAGACTCACACCGTGCAGTGTGTAAACCTTGCACTGACTGTGACTGAGACTCACACCATGCTGTGTGTAAACCTTGCACTGACTGTGACTGAGACTCACACCATGCTGTGTGTAAACCTTGCACTGACTGTGACTGAGACTCACACCGTGCTGTGTGTAAACCTTGCACTGACTGTGACTGAGACTCACGCACCGTGCTGTGTATAAACCTTGCACTGACTGTGACTGAGACTCACACCATGCTGTGTGTAAACTTTGCACTGTCTGTGACTGAGACTCATGCACTGTGCTGTGTGTAAACCTTGCACTGACTGTGACTGAGACTCATGCACTGTGCTGTGTGTAAACCTTGCACTGACTGTGACTGAGACTCACATCGTGCTGTGTGTAAACCTTGCACTGACTGTGACTGAGACTCACACCGTGCTGTGTGTTAACCTTGCACTGACTGTGACTGAGACTCACACCGTGCTGTGTGTAAACCTTGCACTGACTGTGACTGAGACTCACACCATGCTGTGTGTAAACCTTGCACTGACTGTGACTGAGACTCACATCGTGCTGTGTGTAAACCTTGCACTGACTGTGACTGAGACTCACACCATGATGTGTGTAAACCTTGCTCTGACTGTGACTGAGACTCACACCGTGCTGTGTGTAAACCTTGCACTGACTGTGACTGAGACTCACACCGTGCTGTGTGTAAACCTTGCACTGACTGTGACTGAGACTCACACTGTGTTGTGTGCAAACCTTGCACTGACTGTGACTGAGACTCATGCACTGTGCTGTGTGTAAACCTTGCACTGACTGTGACTGAGACTCACATCGTGCTGTGTGTAAACCTTGCACTGACTGTGACTGAGACTCACACCGTGCTGTGTGTTAACCTTGCACTGACTGTGACTGAGACTCACACCGTGCTGTGTGTAAACCTTGCACTGACTGTGACTGAGACTCACACCATGCTGTGTGTAAACCTTGCACTGACTGTGACTGAGACTCACATCGTGCTGTGTGTAAACCTTGCACTGACTGTGACTGAGACTCACACCGTGCTGTGTGTAAACCTTGCACTGACTGTGACTTAGACTCACACCGTGCTGTGTGTAAACCTTGCACTGACTGTGACTGAGACTCACGCACCGTGCTGTGTGTAAACCTTGCACTGACTGTGACTGAGACTCACACCGTGCTGTGTGTAAACCTTGCACTGACTGTGACTGAGACTCACACCGTGCAGTGTGTAAACCTTGCACTGACTGTGACTGAGACTCACACCATGCTGTGTGTAAACCTTGCACTGACTGTGACTGAGACTCACACCATGCTGTGTGGAAACCTTGCACTGACTGTGACTGAGACTCACACCGTGCTGTGTGTAAACCTTGCACTGACTGTGACTGAGACTCACGCACCGTGCTGTGTATAAACCTTGCACTGACTGTGACTGAGACTCACACCATGCTGTGTGTAAACTTTGCACTGTCTGTGACTGAGACTCATGCACTGTGCTGTGTGTAAACCTTGCACTGACTGTGACTGAGACTCATGCACTGTGCTGTGTGTAAACCTTGCACTGACTGTGACTGAGACTCACATCGTGCTGTGTGTAAACCTTGCACTGACTGTGACTGAGACTCACACCGTGCTGTGTGTTAACCTTGCACTGACTGTGACTGAGACTCACACCGTGCTGTGTGTAAACCTTGCACTGACTGTGACTGAGACTCACACCATGCTGTGTGTAAACCTTGCACTGACTGTGACTGAGACTCACATCGTGCTGTGTGTAAACCTTGCACTGACTGTGACTGAGACTCACACCATGCTGTGTGTAAACCTTGCTCTGACTGTGACTGAGACTCACACCGTGCTGTGTGTAAACCTTGCACTGACTGTGACTGAGACTCACACCGTGCTGTGTGTAAATCTTGCACTGACTGCGACTGAGACTCACACTGTGCTGTGTGTAAACTTTGCACTGTCTGTGACTGAGACTCATGCACTGTGCTGTGTGTAAACCTTGCACTGACTGTGACTGAGACTCACACCGTGCTGTGTGTAAACCTTGCACCGACTGTGACTGGGACTCACACCGTGCTGTGTGTAAACCTTGCACTGACTGTGACTGAGACTCACACCATGCTGTGTGCAAACCTTGCTCTGACTGTGACTGAGACTCACACCGTGCTGTGTGCAAACCTTGCTCTGACTGTGACTGAGACTCACACCGTGCTGTGTGTAAACCATGCACTGACTGTGACTGAGACTCACACCGTGCTCTGTGTAAACCTTGCACTGACTGTGACTGAGACTCACGCACTGTGCTGTGTGTAAACCTTGCACTGTCTGTGACTGAGACTCACACCGTGCTGTGTGTAAACCTTGCACTGACTGTGACTGAGACTCACACCGTGCTGTGTGTAAACCTTGCACTGACTGTGACTGAGACTCACACCGTGCTGTGTGTAAACCTTGCACTGACTGTGACTGAGACTCACACCGTGCTGTGTGTAAACCTTGCACTGACTGTGACTGAGACTCACACCATGCTGTGTGTAAACCTTGCAATGACTGTGACTGAGACTCACACTGTGCTGTGTGCAAAACTTGCACTGACTGTGACTGAGACTCATGCACTGTGCTGTGTGTAAACCTTGCACTGACTGTGACTGAGACTCACATCGTGCTGTGTGTAAACCTTGCACTGACTGTGACTGAGACTCACACCGTGCTGTGTGTAAACCTTGCACTGACTGTGACTGAGACTCACACCGTGCTGTGTGTAAACCTTGCACTGACTGTGACTGAGACTCACACCGTGCTGTGTGTAAACCTTGCACTGACTGTGACTGAGACTCACACTGTGCTGTGTGCAAACCTTGCACTGACTGTGACTGAGACTCATGCACTGTGCTGTGTGTAAACCTTGCACTGACTGTGACTGAGACTCACACCGTGCTGTGTGTAAACCTTGCACTGACTGTGACTGAGACTCACACCGTGCTGTGTGTAAACCTTGCACTGACTGTGACTGAGACTCACACCGTGCTGTGTGTAAACCTTGCACTGACTGTGACTGAGACTCACACTGTGTTGTGTGCAAACCTTGCACTGACTGTGACTGAGACTCATGCACTGTGCTGTGTGTAAACCTTGCACTGACTGTGACTGAGACTCACATCGTGCTGTGTGTAAACCTTGCACTGACTGTGACTGAGACTCACACCGTGCTGTGTGTTAACCTTGCACTGACTGTGACTGAGACTCACACCGTGCTGTGTGTAAACCTTGCACTGACTGTGACTGAGACTCACACCATGCTGTGTGTAAACCTTGCACTGACTGTGACTGAGACTCACATCGTGCTGTGTGTAAACCTTGCACTGACTGTGACTGAGACTCACACCGTGCTGTGTGTAAACCTTGCACTGACTGTGACTGAGACTCACACCGTGCTGTGTGTAAACCTTGCACTGACTGTGACTGAGACTCACGCACCATGCTGTGTGTAAACCTTGCACTGACTGTGACTGAGACTCACACCGTGCTGTGTGTAAACCTTGCACTGACTGTGACTGAGACTCACACCGTGCAGTGTGTAAACCTTGCACTGACTGTGACTGAGACTCACACCATGCTGTGTGTAAACCTTGCACTGACTGTGACTGAGACTCACACCATGCTGTGTGTAAACCTTGCACTGACTGTGACTGAGACTCACACCGTGCTGTGTGTAAACCTTGCACTGACTGTGACTGAGACTCACGCACCGTGCTGTGTATAAACCTTGCACTGACTGTGACTGAGACTCACACCATGCTGTGTGTAAACTTTGCACTGTCTGTGACTGAGACTCATGCACTGTGCTGTGTGTAAACCTTGCACTGACTGTGACTGAGACTCACACCGTGCTGTGTGTAAACCTTGCACTGACTGTGACTGAGACTCACACCGTGCTGTGTGTAAACCTTGCACTGACTGTGACTGAGACTCACACCGTGCTGTGTGTAAACCTTGCTCTGACTGTGACTGAGACTCACACCATGCTGTGTGTAAACCTTGCACTGACTGTGACTGAGACTCACACCGTGCTGTGTGTAAACCTTGCACTGACTGTGACTGAGACTCACATCGTGCTGTGTGTAAACCTTGCACAGACTGTGACTGAGACTCACACCGTGCTGTGTGTAAACCCTGCACTGACTGTGACTGAGACTCACACCGTGCTGTGTGTAAACCTTGCACTGACTGTGACTGAGACTCACGCACCGTGCTGTGTGTAAACCTTGCACTGACTGTGACTGAGACTCACACCGTGCTGTGTGTAAACCTTGCACTGACTGAGACTGAGACTCACACCGTGCTGTGTGCAAACCTTGCACTGACTGTGACTGAGACTCACACCGTGCTGTGTGCAATCCTTGCTCTGACTGTGACTGAGACTCACACCGTGCTGTGTGCAAACCTTGCTCTGACTGTGACTGAGACTCACACCGTGCTGTGTGTAAACCTTGCACTGACTGTGACTGAGACTCACACCGTGCTGTGTGTAAACCTTGCACTGACTGTGACTGAGACTCACACCGTGCTGTGTGTAAACCTTGCACTGACTGTGACTGAGACTCACACCGTGCTGTGTGTAAACCTTGCACTGACTGTGACTGAGACTCACACCGTGCTGTGTGTAAACCTTGCACTGACTGTGACTGAGACTCACACCGTGCTGTGTGTAAACCTTGCACTGACTGTGACTGAGACTCACACCGTGCTGTGTGTAAACCTTGCTCTGACTGTGACTGAGACTCACACCGTGCTGTGTGCAAACCTTGCTCTGACTGTGACTGAGACTCACACCGTGCTGTGTGTAAACCTTGCACTGACTGTGACTGAGACTCACACCGTGCTGTGTATAAACCTTGCACTGACTGTGACTGAGACTCACACCGTGCTGTGTGTAAACCTTGCACTGACTGTGACTGAGACTCACACCGTGCTGTGTGTAAACCTTGCACTGACTGTGACTGAGACTCACACCGTGCTGTGTGTAAACCTTGCACTGACTGTGACTGAGACTCACACCGTGCTGTGTGTAAACCTTGCACTGACTGTGACTGAGACTCACACCGTGCTGTGTGTAAACCTTGCACTGACTGTGACTGAGACTCACACCATGCTGTGTGTAAATCTTGCTCTGACTGTGACTGAGACTCACACCGTGCTGTGTGTAAACCTTGCACTGACTGTGACTGAGACTCACACCGTGCTGTGTGTAAACCTTGCACTGACTGTGACAGAGACTCACACTGTGCTGTGTGTAAACCTTGCACTGACTGTGACTGAGAATCATGCACTGTGCTGTGTGTAAACCTTGCACTGACTGTGACTGAGACTCACACCGTGCTGTGTGTAAACCTTGCACTGACTGTGACTGAGACTCACACCGTGCTGTGTGTAAACCTTGCACTGACTGTGACTGAGACTCACACCGTGCTGCGTGTAAACCTTGCACTGACTGTGACTGAGACTCACACCGTGCTGTGTGTAAACCTTGCACTGACTGTGACTGAGACTCACACCGTGCTGTGTGTAAACCTTGCTCTGACTGTGACTGAGACTCACACCGTGCTGTGTGTCAACCTTGCACTGACTGTGACTGAGACTCACACCGTGCTGTGTGTAAACCTTGCACTGACTGTGACTGAGACTCATACCGTGCTGTGTGCAAACCTTGCACTGACTGTGACTGAGACTCACACCGTGCTGTGTGTAAACCTTGCACTGACTGTGAATGAGACTCACACCGTGCTGTGTGTAAACCTTGCACTGACTGTGACTGAGACTCACACCGTGCTGTGTGTAAACCTTGCACTGACTGTGACTGAGACTCACACCGTGCTGTGTGTAAACCTTGCGCTGACTGTGACTGAGACTCACACCGTGCTGTGTGTAAACCTTGCACTGACTGTGACTGAGACTCACACCGTGCTGTGTGTAAACCTTGCACTGACTGTGACTGAGACTCACACCGTGCTGTGTGTAAACCTTGCACTGACTGTGACTGAGACTCACACCGTGCTGTGTGTAAACCTTGCACTGACTGTGACTGAGACTCACACCGTGCTGTGTGTAAACCTTGCACTGACTGTGACTGAGACTCACACCGTGCTGTGTGTAAACCTTGCACTGACTGTGACTGAGACTCACACCGTGCTGTGTGAAAACCCTGCACTGAATGTGACTGAGACTCACACCGTGCTGTGTGTAAACCTTGCACTGACTGAGACTGAGACTCACACCGTGCTGTGTGTAAACCTTGCACTGACTGTGACTGAGACTCACACCGTGCTGTGTGCAAACCTTGCTCTGACTGTGACTGAGACTCACACCGTGCTGTGTGCAAACCTTGCTCTGACTGTGACTGAGACTCACACCGTGCAGTGTGTAAACCTTGCACTGACTGTGACTGAGACTCACACCGTGCTGTGTGTAAACCTTGCACTGACTGTGACTGAGACTCACACCGTGCTGTGTGAAAACCCTGCACTGAATGTGACTGAGACTCACACCGTGCTGTGTGTAAACCTTGCACTGACTGAGACTGAGACTCACACCGTGCTGTGTGTAAACCTTGCACTGACTGTGACTGAGACTCACACCGTGCTGTGTGCAAACCTTGCTCTGACTGTGACTGAGACTCACACCGTGCTGTGTGCAAACCTTGCTCTGACTGTGACTGAGACTCACACCGTGCAGTGTGTAAACCTTGCACTGACTGTGACTGAGACTCACACCGTGCTGTGTGTAAACCTTGCACTGACTGTGACTGAGACTCACACCGTGCTGTGTGTTAACCTTGCACTGACTGTGACTGAGACTCACACCGTGCTGTGTGTAAACCTTGCAATGACTGTGACTGAGACTCACACTGTGCTGTGTGTAAACCTTGCACTGACTGTGACTGAGACTCATGCACTGTGCTGTGTGTAAACCTTGCACTGACTGTGACTGAGACTCACACCGTGCTGTGTGTAAACCTGCACTGACTGTGACTGAGACTCACACCGTGCTGTGTGTAATCCTTGCACTGACTGTGACTGAGACTCACACCGTGCTGTGTGTAAACCTTGCACTGACTGTGACTGAGACTCACACTGTGCTGTGTGTAAACCTTGCACTGACTGTGACTGAGACTCACACCGTGCTGTGTGTAAACCTTGCTCTGACTGTGACTGAGACTCACACCGTGCTGTGTGTAAACCTTGCACTGACTGTGACTGAGACTCACACCGTGCTGTCTGTAAACCTTGCACTGACTGTGACTGAGACTCACACCGTGCTGTGTGTAAACCTTGCACTGACTGTGACTGAGACTCACACCGTGCTGTGTGTAAACCCTGCACTGACTGTGACTGAGACTCACACCGTACTGTGTGTAAACCTTGCACTGACTGTGACTGAGACTCACGCACCGTGCTGTGTGCAAACCTTGCACTGACTGTGACTGAGACTCACAACGTGCTGTGTGCAAACCTTGCTCTGACTGACTGAGACTCACACCGTGCTGTGTGCAAACCTTGCACTGACTGTGACTGAGACTCACACCGTGCTGTGTGCAAACCTTGCACTGACTGTGACTGAGACTCACATCGTGCTGTGTGTAAACCTTGCACTGACTGTGACTGAGACTCACGCACTGTGCTGTTTGTAAACCTTGCACTGACTGTGACTGAGACTCACACCGTGCTTTGTGTAAACCTTGCACTGACTGTGACTGAGACTCACACCGTGCTGTGTGTAAACCTTGCACTGACTGTGACTGAGACTCACACCGTGCTGTGTGTAAACCTTGCACTGACTGTGACTGAGACTCACACCGTGCAGTGTGTAAACCTTGCACTGACTGTGACTGAGACTCATACCGTGCTGTGTGCAAACCTTGCTCTGACTGTGACTGAGACTCACACCGTGCTGTGTTCAAACCTTGCTCTGACTGTTACTGAGACTCACACCGTGCTGTGTGTAAACCTTGCAGTGACTGTGACTGAGACTTACACCGTGCTGTGTGTAAACCTTGCACTGACTGTGACTGAGACTCACACCGTGCTGTGTGTAAACCTTGCTCTGACTGTGACTGAGACTCACACCGTGCTGTGTGCAAACCTTGCTCTGACTGTGACTGAGACTCACACCGTGCTGTGTGTAACCCTTGCACTGACTGTGACTGAGACTCACACCGTGCTGTGTGTAAACCTTGCACTGACTGTGACTGAGACTCACACCGTGCTGTGTGTAAACCTTGCACTGACTGTGACTGAGACTCACACCGTTCTGTGCGTAAACCTTGCACTGACTGTGACTGAGACTCACACCGTGCTGTGTGTAAACCTTGCACTGACTGTGAATGAGACTCACACCGTGCTGTGTGCAAACCTTGCTCTGACTGTGACTGAGACTCACACTGTGCTGTGTGTAAACCTTGCACTGACTGTGACTGAGACTCACACCATGCTGTGTGTAAACCTTGCACTGACTGTGACTGAGACTCACACCGTGCTGTGTGTAAACCTTGCACTGACTGTGACTGAGACTCACACCGTGCTGTGTGTAAACCTTGCACTGACTGTGACAGAGACTCACACTGTGCTGTGTGTAAACCTTGCACTGACTGTGACTGAGAATCATGCACTGTGCTGTGTGTAAACCTTGCACTGACTGTGACTGAGACTCACACCGTGCTGTGTGTAAACCTTGCACTGACTGTGACTGAGACTCACACCGTGCTGTGTGTAAACCTTGCACTGACTGTGACTGAGACTCACACCGTGCTGCGTGTAAACCTTGCACTGACTGTGACTGAGACTCACACCGTGCTGTGTGTAAACCTTGCACTGACTGTGACTGAGACTCACACCGTGCTGTGTGTAAACCTTGCTCTGACTGTGACTGAGACTCACACCGTGCTGTGTGTCAACCTTGCACTGACTGTGACTGAGACTCACACCGTGCTGTGTGTAAACCTTGCACTGACTGTGACTGAGACTCATACCGTGCTGTGTGCAAACCTTGCACTGACTGTGACTGAGACTCACACCGTGCTGTGTGTAAACCTTGCACTGACTGTGAATGAGACTCACACCGTGCTGTGTGTAAACCTTGCACTGACTGTGACTGAGACTCACACCGTGCTGTGTGTAAACCTTGCACTGACTGTGACTGAGACTCACACCGTGCTGTGTGTAAACCTTGCGCTGACTGTGACTGAGACTCACACCGTGCTGTGTGTAAACCTTGCACTGACTGTGACTGAGACTCACACCGTGCTGTGTGTAAACCTTGCACTGACTGTGACTGAGACTCACACCGTGCTGTGTGTAAACCTTGCACTGACTGTGACTGAGACTCACACCGTGCTGTGTGTAAACCTTGCACTGACTGTGACTGAGACTCACACCGTGCTGTGTGTAAACCTTGCACTGACTGTGACTGAGACTCACACCGTGCTGTGTGTAAACCTTGCACTGACTGTGACTGAGACTCACACCGTGCTGTGTGAAAACCCTGCACTGAATGTGACTGAGACTCACACCGTGCTGTGTGTAAACCTTGCACTGACTGAGACTGAGACTCACACCGTGCTGTGTGTAAACCTTGCACTGACTGTGACTGAGACTCACACCGTGCTGTGTGCAAACCTTGCTCTGACTGTGACTGAGACTCACACCGTGCTGTGTGCAAACCTTGCTCTGACTGTGACTGAGACTCACACCGTGCAGTGTGTAAACCTTGCACTGACTGTGACTGAGACTCACACCGTGCTGTGTGTAAACCTTGCACTGACTGTGACTGAGACTCACACCGTGCTGTGTGAAAACCCTGCACTGAATGTGACTGAGACTCACACCGTGCTGTGTGTAAACCTTGCACTGACTGAGACTGAGACTCACACCGTGCTGTGTGTAAACCTTGCACTGACTGTGACTGAGACTCACACCGTGCTGTGTGCAAACCTTGCTCTGACTGTGACTGAGACTCACACCGTGCTGTGTGCAAACCTTGCTCTGACTGTGACTGAGACTCACACCGTGCAGTGTGTAAACCTTGCACTGACTGTGACTGAGACTCACACCGTGCTGTGTGTAAACCTTGCACTGACTGTGACTGAGACTCACACCGTGCTGTGTGTTAACCTTGCACTGACTGTGACTGAGACTCACACCGTGCTGTGTGTAAACCTTGCAATGACTGTGACTGAGACTCACACTGTGCTGTGTGTAAACCTTGCACTGACTGTGACTGAGACTCATGCACTGTGCTGTGTGTAAACCTTGCACTGACTGTGACTGAGACTCACACCGTGCTGTGTGTAAACCTGCACTGACTGTGACTGAGACTCACACCGTGCTGTGTGTAATCCTTGCACTGACTGTGACTGAGACTCACACCGTGCTGTGTGTAAACCTTGCACTGACTGTGACTGAGACTCACACTGTGCTGTGTGTAAACCTTGCACTGACTGTGACTGAGACTCACACCGTGCTGTGTGTAAACCTTGCTCTGACTGTGACTGAGACTCACACCGTGCTGTGTGTAAACCTTGCACTGACTGTGACTGAGACTCACACCGTGCTGTCTGTAAACCTTGCACTGACTGTGACTGAGACTCACACCGTGCTGTGTGTAAACCTTGCACTGACTGTGACTGAGACTCACACCGTGCTGTGTGTAAACCCTGCACTGACTGTGACTGAGACTCACACCGTACTGTGTGTAAACCTTGCACTGACTGTGACTGAGACTCACGCACCGTGCTGTGTGCAAACCTTGCACTGACTGTGACTGAGACTCACAACGTGCTGTGTGCAAACCTTGCTCTGACTGACTGAGACTCACACCGTGCTGTGTGCAAACCTTGCACTGACTGTGACTGAGACTCACACCGTGCTGTGTGCAAACCTTGCACTGACTGTGACTGAGACTCACATCGTGCTGTGTGTAAACCTTGCACTGACTGTGACTGAGACTCACGCACTGTGCTGTTTGTAAACCTTGCACTGACTGTGACTGAGACTCACACAGTGCTTTGTGTAAACCTTGCACTGACTGTGACTGAGACTCACACCGTGCTGTGTGTAAACCTTGCACTGACTGTGACTGAGACTCACACCGTGCTGTGTGTAAACCTTGCACTGACTGTGACTGAGACTCACACCGTGCAGTGTGTAAACCTTGCACTGACTGTGACTGAGACTCATACCGTGCTGTGTGCAAACCTTGCTCTGACTGTGACTGAGACTCACACCGTGCTGTGTTCAAACCTTGCTCTGACTGTTACTGAGACTCACACCGTGCTGTGTGTAAACCTTGCAGTGACTGTGACTGAGACTTACACCGTGCTGTGTGTAAACCTTGCACTGACTGTGACTGAGACTCACACCGTGCTGTGTGTAAACCTTGCTCTGACTGTGACTGAGACTCACACCGTGCTGTGTGCAAACCTTGCTCTGACTGTGACTGAGACTCACACCGTGCTGTGTGTAACCCTTGCACTGACTGTGACTGAGACTCACACCGTGCTGTGTGTAAACCTTGCACTGACTGTGACTGAGACTCACACCGTGCTGTGTGTAAACCTTGCACTGACTGTGACTGAGACTCACACCGTTCTGTGCGTAAACCTTGCACTGACTGTGACTGAGACTCACACCGTGCTGTGTGTAAACCTTGCACTGACTGTGAATGAGACTCACACCGTGCTGTGTGCAAACCTTGCTCTGACTGTGACTGAGACTCACACTGTGCTGTGTGTAAACCTTGCACTGACTGTGACTGAGACTCACACCATGCTGTGTGTAAACCTTGCACTGACTGTGACTGAGACTCACACCGTGCTGTGTGTAAACCTTGCACTGACTGTGACTGAGACTCACACCATGCTGTGTGTAAACCTTGCTCTGACTGTGACTGAGACTCACACCGTGCTGTGTGCAAACCTTGCTCTGACTGTGACTGAGACTCACACCGTGCTGTGTGTAAACCTTGCACTGACTGTGACTGAGACTCACACCGTGCTGTGTATAAACCTTGCACTGACTGTGACTGAGACTCACACCGTGCTGTGTGTAAACCTTGCACTGACTGTGACTGAGACTCACACCGTGCTGTGTGTAAACCTTGCACTGACTGTGACTGAGACTCACACCGTGCTGTGTGTAAACCTTGCACTGACTGTGACTGAGACTCACACCGTGCTGTGTGTAAACCTTGCACTGACTGTGACTGAGACTCACACCGTGCTGTGTGTAAACCTTGCACTGACTGTGACTGAGACTCACACCATGCTGTGTGTAAATCTTGCTCTGACTGTGACTGAGACTCACACCGTGCTGTGTGTAAACCTTGCACTGACTGTGACTGAGACTCACACCGTGCTGTGTGTAAACCTTGCACTGACTGTGACAGAGACTCACACTGTGCTGTGTGTAAACCTTGCACTGACTGTGACTGAGAATCATGCACTGTGCTGTGTGTAAACCTTGCACTGACTGTGACTGAGACTCACACCGTGCTGTGTGTAAACCTTGCACTGACTGTGACTGAGACTCACACCGTGCTGTGTGTAAACCTTGCACTGACTGTGACTGAGACTCACACCGTGCTGCGTGTAAACCTTGCACTGACTGTGACTGAGACTCACACCGTGCTGTGTGTAAACCTTGCACTGACTGTGACTGAGACTCACACCGTGCTGTGTGTAAACCTTGCTCTGACTGTGACTGAGACTCACACCGTGCTGTGTGTCAACCTTGCACTGACTGTGACTGAGACTCACACCGTGCTGTGTGTAAACCTTGCACTGACTGTGACTGAGACTCATACCGTGCTGTGTGCAAACCTTGCACTGACTGTGACTGAGACTCACACCGTGCTGTGTGTAAACCTTGCACTGACTGTGAATGAGACTCACACCGTGCTGTGTGTAAACCTTGCACTGACTGTGACTGAGACTCACACCGTGCTGTGTGTAAACCTTGCACTGACTGTGACTGAGACTCACACCGTGCTGTGTGTAAACCTTGCGCTGACTGTGACTGAGACTCACACCGTGCTGTGTGTAAACCTTGCACTGACTGTGACTGAGACTCACACCGTGCTGTGTGTAAACCTTGCACTGACTGTGACTGAGACTCACACCGTGCTGTGTGTAAACCTTGCACTGACTGTGACTGAGACTCACACCGTGCTGTGTGTAAACCTTGCACTGACTGTGACTGAGACTCACACCGTGCTGTGTGTAAACCTTGCACTGACTGTGACTGAGACTCACACCGTGCTGTGTGTAAACCTTGCACTGACTGTGACTGAGACTCACACCGTGCTGTGTGAAAACCCTGCACTGAATGTGACTGAGACTCACACCGTGCTGTGTGTAAACCTTGCACTGACTGAGACTGAGACTCACACCGTGCTGTGTGTAAACCTTGCACTGACTGTGACTGAGACTCACACCGTGCTGTGTGCAAACCTTGCTCTGACTGTGACTGAGACTCACACCGTGCTGTGTGCAAACCTTGCTCTGACTGTGACTGAGACTCACACCGTGCAGTGTGTAAACCTTGCACTGACTGTGACTGAGACTCACACCGTGCTGTGTGTAAACCTTGCACTGACTGTGACTGAGACTCACACCGTGCTGTGTGAAAACCCTGCACTGAATGTGACTGAGACTCACACCGTGCTGTGTGTAAACCTTGCACTGACTGAGACTGAGACTCACACCGTGCTGTGTGTAAACCTTGCACTGACTGTGACTGAGACTCACACCGTGCTGTGTGCAAACCTTGCTCTGACTGTGACTGAGACTCACACCGTGCTGTGTGCAAACCTTGCTCTGACTGTGACTGAGACTCACACCGTGCAGTGTGTAAACCTTGCACTGACTGTGACTGAGACTCACACCGTGCTGTGTGTAAACCTTGCACTGACTGTGACTGAGACTCACACCGTGCTGTGTGTTAACCTTGCACTGACTGTGACTGAGACTCACACCGTGCTGTGTGTAAACCTTGCAATGACTGTGACTGAGACTCACACTGTGCTGTGTGTAAACCTTGCACTGACTGTGACTGAGACTCATGCACTGTGCTGTGTGTAAACCTTGCACTGACTGTGACTGAGACTCACACCGTGCTGTGTGTAAACCTGCACTGACTGTGACTGAGACTCACACCGTGCTGTGTGTAATCCTTGCACTGACTGTGACTGAGACTCACACCGTGCTGTGTGTAAACCTTGCACTGACTGTGACTGAGACTCACACTGTGCTGTGTGTAAACCTTGCACTGACTGTGACTGAGACTCACACCGTGCTGTGTGTAAACCTTGCTCTGACTGTGACTGAGACTCACACCGTGCTGTGTGTAAACCTTGCACTGACTGTGACTGAGACTCACACCGTGCTGTCTGTAAACCTTGCACTGACTGTGACTGAGACTCACACCGTGCTGTGTGTAAACCTTGCACTGACTGTGACTGAGACTCACACCGTGCTGTGTGTAAACCCTGCACTGACTGTGACTGAGACTCACACCGTACTGTGTGTAAACCTTGCACTGACTGTGACTGAGACTCACGCACCGTGCTGTGTGCAAACCTTGCACTGACTGTGACTGAGACTCACAACGTGCTGTGTGCAAACCTTGCTCTGACTGACTGAGACTCACACCGTGCTGTGTGCAAACCTTGCACTGACTGTGACTGAGACTCACACCGTGCTGTGTGCAAACCTTGCACTGACTGTGACTGAGACTCACATCGTGCTGTGTGTAAACCTTGCACTGACTGTGACTGAGACTCACGCACTGTGCTGTTTGTAAACCTTGCACTGACTGTGACTGAGACTCACACCGTGCTTTGTGTAAACCTTGCACTGACTGTGACTGAGACTCACACCGTGCTGTGTGTAAACCTTGCACTGACTGTGACTGAGACTCACACCGTGCTGTGTGTAAACCTTGCACTGACTGTGACTGAGACTCACACCGTGCAGTGTGTAAACCTTGCACTGACTGTGACTGAGACTCATACCGTGCTGTGTGCAAACCTTGCTCTGACTGTGACTGAGACTCACACCGTGCTGTGTTCAAACCTTGCTCTGACTGTTACTGAGACTCACACCGTGCTGTGTGTAAACCTTGCACTGACTGTGACTGAGACTTACACCGTGCTGTGTGTAAACCTTGCACTGACTGTGACTGAGACTCACACCGTGCTGTGTGTAAACCTTGCTCTGACTGTGACTGAGACTCACACCGTGCTGTGTGCAAACCTTGCTCTGACTGTGACTGAGACTCACACCGTGCTGTGTGTAACCCTTGCACTGACTGTGACTGAGACTCACACCGTGCTGTGTGTAAACCTTGCACTGACTGTGACTGAGACTCACACCGTGCTGTGTGTAAACCTTGCACTGACTGTGACTGAGACTCACACCGTTCTGTGCGTAAACCTTGCACTGACTGTGACTGAGACTCACACCGTGCTGTGTGTAAACCTTGCACTGACTGTGAATGAGACTCACACCGTGCTGTGTGCAAACCTTGCTCTGACTGTGACTGAGACTCACACTGTGCTGTGTGTAAACCTTGCACTGACTGTGACTGAGACTCACACCATGCTGTGTGTAAACCTTGCACTGACTGTGACTGAGACTCACACCGTGCTGTGTGTAAACCTTGCACTGACTGTGACTGAGACTCACACCATGCTGTGTGTAAACCTTGCACTGACTGTGACTGAGACTCACACCGTGCTGTGTGTAAACCTTGCACTGACTGTGACTGAGACTCACACCGTGCTGTGTGTAAACCTTGCACTGACTGTGACTGAGACTCACACCGTGCTGTGTGTAAACCTTGCACTGACTGTGACTGAGACTCACGCACCGTGCTGTGTGTAAACCTTGCACTGACTGTGACTGAGACTCACACCGTGCTGTGTGTAAACCTTGCACTGACTGTGACTGAGACTCACACCGTGCAGTGTGTAAACCTTGCACTGACTGTGACTGAGACTCACACCGTGCTGTGTTTAAACCTTGCACTGACTGTGACTGAGACTCACACCATGCTGTGTGTAAACCTTGCACTGACTGTGACTGAGACTCACACCGTGCTGTGTGTAAACATTGCACTGACTGTGACTGAGACTCACACCGTGCTGTGTGTAAACCTTGCACTGACTGTGACTGAGACTCACACTGTGCTGTGTGCAAACCTTGCACTGAATGTGACTGAGACTCACACCGTGCTGTGTGTAAACCTTGCACTGACTGTGACTGAGACTCATACCGTGCTGTGTGTAAACCTTGCAATGACTGTGACTGAGACTCACACTGTGCTGTGTGTAAACCTTGCACTGACTGTGACTGAGACTCATGCACTGTGCTGTGTGTAAACCTTACACTGACTGTGACTGAGACTCACACCGTGCTGTGTGTAAACCTGCACTGACTGTGACTGAGACTCACACCGTGCTGTGTGTAAACCTTGCACTGACTGTGACTGAGACTCACACCGTGCTGTGTGTAAACCTTGCACTGACTGTGACTGAGACTCACACTGTGCTGTGTGTAAACCTTGCACTGACTGTGACTGAGACTCACACCGTGCTGTGTGTAAACCTTGCTCTGACTGTGACTGAGACTCACACCATGCTGTGTGTAAACCTTGCACTGACTGTGACTGAGACTCACACCGTGCTGTCTGTAAACCTTGCACTGACTGTGACTGAGACTCACACCGTGCTGTGTGTAAACCTTGCACTGACTGTGACTGAGACTCACACCGTGCTGTGTGTAAACCCTGCACTGACTGTGACTGAGACTCACACCGTACTGTGTGTAAACCTTGCACTGACTGTGACTGAGACTCACGCACCGTGCTGTGTGTAAACCTTGCACTGACTGTGACTGAGACTCACAACGTGCTGTGTGCAAACCTTGCTCTGACTGACTGAGACTCACACCGTGCTGTGTGCAAACCTTGCACTGACTGTGACTGAGACTCACACCGTGCTGTGTGCAAACCTTGCACTGACTGTGACTGAGACTCACATCGTGCTGTGTGTAAACCTTGCACTGACTGTGACTGAGACTCACGCACTGTGCTGTTTGTAAACCTTGCACTGGCTGTGACTGAGACTCACACCGTGCTGTGTGCAAACCTTGCTCTGACTGTGACTGAGACTCACACCGTGCTGTGTGTAAACCTTGCACTGACTGTGACTGAGACTCACACCGTGCTGTGTGTAAACCTTGCACTGACTGTGACTGAGACTCACACCGTGCAGTGTGTAAACCTTGCACTGACTGTGACTGAGACTCACACCGTGCTGTGTGCAAACCTTGCTCTGACTGTGACTGAGACTCACACCGTGCTGTGTGTAAACCTTGCACTGACTGTGACTGAGACTCACACCGTGCTGTGTGCAAACCTTGCACTGACTGTGACTGAGACTCACACCGTGCTGTGTGTAAACCTTGCACTGACTGTGACTGAGACTCACACCGTGCAGTGTGTAAACCTTGCACTGACTGTGACTGAGACTCATACCGTGCTGTGTGCAAACCTTGCTCTGACTGTGACTGAGACTCACACCGTGCTGTGTGCAAACCTTGCTCTGACTGTGACTGAGACTCACACCGTGCTGTGTGTAAACCTTGCACTGACTGTGACTGAGACTTACACCGTGCTGTGTGTAAACCTTGCACTGACTGTGACTGAGACTCACACCGTGCTGTGTGTAAACCTTGCACTGACTGTGACTGAGACTCACACCGTGCTGTGTGCAAACCTTGCTCTGACTGACTGAGACTCACACCGTGCTGTGTGCAAACCTTGCACTGACTGTGACTGAGACTCACATCGTGCTGTGTGTAAACCTTGCACTGACTGTGACTGAGACTCACACCGTGCTGTGTGTAAACCTTGCACTGACTGTGACTGAGACTCACACCGTGCTGTGTGTAAACCTTGCACTGACTGTGACTGAGACTCACACCGTGCTGTGTGTAAACCTTGCACTGACAGTGACTGAGACTCACACCGTGCTGTGTGCAAACCTTGCTCTGACTGTGACTGAGACTCACACCGTGCTGTGTGTAACCCTTGCACTGACTGTGACTGAGACTCACACCGTGCTGTGTGTAAACCTTGCACTGACTGTGACTGAGACTCACACCGTGCTGTGTGTAAACCTTGCACTGACTGTGACTGAGACTCACACCGTGCTGTGTGTAAACCTTGCACTGACTGTGACTGAGACTCACACCGTGCTGTGTGTAAACCTTGCACTGACTGTGACTGAGACTCACACCGTGCTGTGTGTAAACCTTGCACTGACTGTGAATGAGACTCACACCGTGCTGTGTGCAAACCTTGCTCTGACTGTGACTGAGACTCACACTGTGCTGTGTGTAAACCTTGCACTGACTGTGACTGAGACTCACACCATGCTGTGTGTAAACCTTGCACTGACTGTGACTGAGACTCACACCGTGCTGTGTGTAAACCTTGCACTGACTGTGACTGAGACTCACACCATGCTGTGTGTAAACCTTGCACTGACTGTGACTGAGACTCACACCGTGCTGTGTGTAAACCTTGCACTGACTGTGACTGAGACTCACACCGTGCTGTGTGTAAACCTTGCACTGACTGTGACTGAGACTCACACCGTGCTGTGTGTAAACCTTGCACTGACTGTGACTGAGACTCACACCGTGCTGTGTGTAAACCTTGCACTGACTGTGACTGAGACTCACGCACCGTGCTGTGTGTAAACCTTGCACTGACTGTGACTGAGACTCACACCGTGCTGTGTGTAAACCTTGCACTGACTGTGACTGAGACTCACACCGTGCTGTGTGTAAACCTTGCACTGACTGTGACTGAGACTCACACTGTGCTGTGTGCAAACTTTGCACTGAATGTGACTGAGACTCACACCGTGCTGTGTGTAAACCTTGCACTGACTGTGACTGAGACTCACACCGTGCTGTGTGTAAACCTTGCACTGACTGTGACTGAGACTCACACCGTGCTGTCTGCAAACCTTGCTCTGACTGTGACTGAGACTCACACTGTGCTGTGTGTAAACCTTGCACTGACTGTGACTGAGACTCACACCATGCTGTGTGTAAACCTTGCACTGACTGTGACTGAGACTCACACCGTGCTGTGTGTAAACCTTGCACTGACTGTGACTGAGACTCACACCATGCTGTGTGTAAACCTTGCACTGACTGTGACTGAGACACACAGCGTGCTGTGTGTAAACCTTGCACTGACTGTGACTGAGACTCACACCGTGCTGTGTGTAAACCTTGCACTGACTGTGACTGAGACTCACACCGTGCTGTGTGTAAACCTTGCACTGACTGTGACTGAGACTCACGCACCGTGCTGTGTGTAAACCTTGCACTGACTGTGACTGAGACTCACACCGTGCTGTGTGTAAACCTTGCACTGACTGTGACTGAGACTCACACCGTGCAGTGTGTAAACCTTGCACTGACTGTGACTGAGACTCACACCATGCTGTGTGTAAACCTTGCACTGACTGTGACTGAGACTCACGCACTGTGCTGTGTGTAACCCTTGCACTGACTGTAACTGAGACTCACACCGTGCTGTGTGTAAACCTTGCACTGACAGTGACTGAGACTCACACTGTGCTGTGTGCAAACCTTGCTCTGACTGTGATTGAGACTCACACCTTGCTGTGTGCAAACCTTGCTCTGACTGTGAATGAGACTCACACCGTGCTGTGTGTAACCCTTGCACTGACTGTGACTGAGACTCACACCGTGCTGTGTGTAAACCTTGCACTGACTGAGACTGAGACTCACACCGTGCTATGTGTAAACCTTGCACTGACTGTGACTGAGACTCACACCGTTCTGTGTGTAAACCTTGCACTGACTGTGACTGAGACTCACACCGTGCTGTGTGTAAACCTTGCACTGACTGTGACTGAGACTCACACCGTGCTGTGTGCAAACCTTGCTCTGACTGTGACTGAGACTCACACCGTGCTGTGTGTAAACCTTGCACTGACTGTGACTGAGACTCACACCGTGCTGTGTGTAAACCTTGCACTGACTGTGACTGAGACTCACACCGTGCTGTGTGTAAACCTTGCACTGACTGTGACTGAGACTCACACCATGCAGTGTGTAAACCTTGCACTGACTGTGACTGAGACTCACACCATGCTGTGTGTAAACCTTGCACTGACTGTGACTGAGTCTCACACCATGCTGTGTGTAAACCTTGCACTGACTGTGACTGAGACTCACACCGTGCTGTGTGTAAACCTTGCACTGACTGTGACTGAGACTCACACCGTGCTGTGTGTAAACCTTGCACTGACTGTGACTGAGACTCACACTGTGCTGTGTGCAAACCTTGCACTGACTGTGACTGAGACTCACATCGTGCTGTGTGTAATCCTTGCACTGACTGTGACTGAGACTCACACCGTGCTGTGTGTAAACCTTGCACTGACTGTGACTGAGACTCACACCATGCTGTGTGTAAACCTTGCACTGACTGTGACTGAGACTCACACCGTGCTGTGTGTAAACCTTGCACTGACTGTGACTGAGACTCACACCGTGCTGTGTGTAAACCTTGCACTGACTGTGACTGAGACTCACACCGTGCTGTGTGTAAACCTTGCACTGACTGTGACTGAGACTCACACCGTGCTGTGTGTAAACCTTGCTCTGACTGTGACTGAGACCCACACCGTGCTGTGTGTTAACCTTGCACTGACTGTGACTGAGACTCACACCGTGCTGTGTGTAAACCTTGCACTGACTGTGACTGAGACTCACACCGTGCTGTGTGTAAACCTTGCACTGACTGTGACTGAGACTCACACCGTGCTGTGTGTAAACCTTGCACTGACTGTGACTGAGACACACAGCGTGCTGTGTGTAAACCTTGCACTGACTGTGACTGAGACTCACACCGTGCTGTGTGTAAACCTTGCACTGACTGTGACTGAGACTCACACCGTGCTGTGTGTAAACCTTGCACTGACTGTGACTGAGACTCATGCACCGTGCTGTGTGTAAACCTTGCACTGACTGTGACTGAGACTCACACCGTGCTGTGTGTAAACCTTGCACTGACTGTGACTGAGACTCACACCGTGCAGTGTGTAAACCTTGCACTGACTGTGACTGAGACTCACACCATGCTGTGTGTAAACCTTGCACTGACTGTGACTGAGACTCACGCACTGTGCTGTGTGTAACCCTTGCACTGACTGTAACTGAGACTCACACCGTGCTGTGTGTAAACCTTGCACTGACAGTGACTGAGACTCACACTGTGCTGTGTGCAAACCTTGCTCTGACTGTGATTGAGACTCACACCTTGCTGTGTGCAAACCTTGCTCTGACTGTGAATGAGACTCACACCGTGCTGTGTGTAACCCTTGCACTGACTGTGACTGAGACTCACACCGTGCTGTGTGTAAACCTTGCACTGACTGAGACTGAGACTCACACCGTGCTATGTGTAAACCTTGCACTGACTGTGACTGAGACTCACACCGTTCTGTGTGTAAACCTTGCACTGACTGTGACTGAGACTCACACCGTGCTGTGTGTAAACCTTGCACTGACTGTGACTGAGACTCACACCGTGCTGTGTGCAAACCTTGCTCTGACTGTGACTGAGACTCACACCGTGCTGTGTGTAAACCTTGCACTGACTGTGACTGAGACTCACACCGTGCTGTGTGTAAACCTTGCACTGACTGTGACTGAGACTCACACCGTGCTGTGTGTAAACCTTGCACTGACTGTGACTGAGACTCACACCATGCAGTGTGTAAACCTTGCACTGACTGTGACTGAGACTCACACCATGCTGTGTGTAAACCTTGCACTGACTGTGACTGAGTCTCACACCATGCTGTGTGTAAACCTTGCACTGACTGTGACTGAGACTCACACCGTGCTGTGTGTAAACCTTGCACTGACTGTGACTGAGACTCACACCGTGCTGTGTGTAAACCTTGCACTGACTGTGACTGAGACTCACACTGTGCTGTGTGCAAACCTTGCACTGACTGTGACTGAGACTCACATCGTGCTGTGTGTAATCCTTGCACTGACTGTGACTGAGACTCACACCGTGCTGTGTGTAAACCTTGCACTGACTGTGACTGAGACTCACACCATGCTGTGTGTAAACCTTGCACTGACTGTGACTGAGACTCACACCGTGCTGTGTGTAAACCTTGCACTGACTGTGACTGAGACTCACACCGTGCTGTGTGTAAACCTTGCACTGACTGTGACTGAGACTCACACCGTGCTGTGTGTAAACCTTGCACTGACTGTGACTGAGACTCACACCGTGCTGTGTGTAAACCTTGCTCTGACTGTGACTGAGACCCACACCGTGCTGTGTGTTAACCTTGCACTGACTGTGACTGAGACTCACACCGTGCTGTGTGTAAACCTTGCACTGACTGTGACTGAGACTCACACCGTGCTGTGTGTAAACCTTGCACTGACTGTGACTGAGACTCACACCGTGCTGTGTGTAAACCTTGCACTGACTGTGACTGAGACTCACACCGTGCTGTGTGTAAACCTTGCACTGACTATGACTGAGACTCACACCGTGCTGTGTGCAAACCTTGCTCTGACTGACTGAGACTCACACCGTGCTGTGTGCAAACCTTGCACTGACTGTGACTGAGACTCACACCGTGCTGTGTGTAAACCTTGCACTGACTGTGACTGAGACTCACACCGTGCTGTGTGTAAACCTTGCAGTGACTGTGACTGAGACTCACACCGTGCTGTGTGCAAACCTTGCTCTGACTGACTGAGACTCACACCGTGCTGTGTGTAAACCTTGCACTGACTGTGACTGAGACTCACACCGTGCTGTGTGTAAACCCTGCACTGACTGTGACTGAGACTCACACCGTACTGTGTGTAAACCTTGCACTGACTGTGACTGAGACTCACGCACCGTGCTGTGTGTAAACCTTGCACTGACTGTGACTGAGACTCACACCGTGCTGTGTGTAAATCTTGCACTGACTGTGACTGAGACTCACACCGTGCTGTGTGCAAACCTTGCACTGACTGTGACTGAGACTCACACCGTTCTGTGTGCAAACCTTGCACTGACTGTGACTGAGACTCACACCGTGCTGTGTGCAAACCTTGCACTGACTGTGACTGAGACTCACAACGTGCTGTGTGCAAACCTTGCTCTGACTGACTGAGACTCACACCGTGCTGTGTGCAAACCTTGCACTGACTGTGACTGAGACTCACACCGTGCTGTGTGCAAACCTTGCACTGACTGTGACTGAGACTCACATCGTGCTGTGTGTAAACCTTGCACTGACTGTGACTGAGACTCACGCACTGTGCTGTTTGTAAACCTTGCACTGACTGTGAGTGAGACTCACACCGTGCTTTGTGTAAACCTTGCACTGGCTGTGACTGAGACTCACACCGTGCTGTGTGCAAACCTTGCTCTGACTGTGACTGAGACTCACACCGTGCTGTGTGTAAACCTTGCACTGACTGTGATTGAGACTCACACCGTGCTATGTGTAAACCTTGCACTGACTGTGACTGAGACTCACACCGTGCAGTGTGTAAACCTTGCACTGACTGTGACTGAGACTCACACCGTGCTGTGTGCAAACCTTGCTCTGACTGTGACTGAGACTCACACCGTGCTGTGTGTAAACCTTGCACTGACTGTGACTGAGACTCACACCGTGCTGTGTGTAAACCTTGCACTGACTGTGACTGAGACTCACACCGTGCTGTGTGTAAACCTTGCACTGACTGTGACTGAGACTCACACCGTGCAGTGTGTAAACCTTGCACTGACTGTGACTGAGACTCATACCGTGCTGTGTGCAAACCTTGCTCTGACTGTGACTGAGACTCACACCGTGCTGTGTGAAAACCTTGCTCTGACTGTGACTGAGACTCACACCGTGCTGTGTGTAAACCTTGCACTGACTGTGACTGAGACTTACACCGTGCTGTGTGTAAACCTTGCACTGACTGTGACTGAGACTCACACCGTGCTGTGTGTAAACCTTGCACTGACTGTGACTGAGACTCACACCGTGCTGTGTGCAAACCTTGCTCTGACTGACTGAGACTCACACCGTGCTGTGTGCAAACCTTGCACTGACTGTGACTGAGACTCACATCGTGCTGTGTGTAAACCTTGCACTGACTGTGACTGAGACTCACACCGTGCTGTGTGTAAACCTTGCACTGACTGTGACTGAGACTCACACCGTGCTGTGTGTAAACCTTGCACTGACTGTGACTGAGACTCACACCGTGCTGTGTGTAAACCTTGCACTGACAGTGACTGAGACTCACACCGTGCTGTGTGCAAACCTTGCTCTGACTGTGACTGAGACTCACACCGTGCTGTGTGTAACCCTTGCACTGACTGTGACTGAGACTCACACCGTGCTGTGTGTAAACCTTGCACTGACCGTGACTGAGACTCACACCGTGCTGTGTGTAAACCTTGCACTGACTGTGACTGAGACTCACACCGTGCTGTGTGTAAACCTTGCACTGACTGTGACTGAGACTCACACCGTTCTGTGTGTAAACCTTGCACTGACTGTGACTGATTCTCACACCGTGCTGTGTGTAAACCTTGCACTGACTGTGAATGAGACTCACACCGTGCTGTGTGCAAACCTTGCTCTGACTGTGACTGAGACTCACACTGTGCTGTGTGTAAACCTTGCACTGACTGTGACTGAGACTCACACCATGCTGTGTGTAAACCTTGCACTGACTGTGACTGAGACTCACACCGTGCTGTGTGTAAACCTTGCACTGACTGTGACTGAGACTCACACCATGCTGTGTGTAAACCTTGCACTGACTGTGACTGAGACTCACACCGTGCTGTGTGTAAACCTTGCACTGACTGTGACTGAGACTCACACCGTGCTGTGTGTAAACCTTGCACTGACTGTGACTGAGACTCACACCGTGCTGTGTGTAAACCTTGCACTGACTGTGACTGAGACTCACACCGTGCTGTGTGTAAACCTTGCACTGACTGTGACTGAGACTCACGCACCGTGCTGTGTGTAAACCTTGCACTGACTGTGACTGAGACTCACACCGTGCTGTGTGTAAACCTTGCACTGACTGTGACTGAGACTCACACCGTGCTGTGTTTAAACCTTGCACTGACTGTGACTGAGACTCACACCATGCTGTGTGTAAACCTTGCACTGACTGTGACTGAGACTCACACCGTGCTGTGTGTAAACATTGCACTGACTGTGACTGAGACTCACACCGTGCTGTGTGTAAACCTTGCACTGACTGTGACTGAGACTCACACTGTGCTGTGTGCAAACCTTGCACTGAATGTGACTGAGACTCACACCGTGCTGTGTGTAAACCTTGCACTGACTGTGACTGAGACTCACACCGTGCTGTGTGTAAACCTTGCACTGACTGTGACTGAGACTCACACCGTGCTGTCTGCAAACCTTGCTCTGACTGTGACTGAGACTCACACCGTGCTGTGTGTAAACCTTGCACTGACTGTGACTGAGACTCACACCATGCTGTGTGTAAACCTTGCACTGACTGTGACTGAGACTCACACCGTGCTGTGTGTAAACCTTGCACTGACTGTGACTGAGACTCACACCATGCTGTGTGTAAACCTTGCACTGACTGTGACTGAGACACACAGCGTGCTGTGTGTAAACCTTGCACTGACTGTGACTGAGACTCACACCGTGCTGTGTGTAAACCTTGCACTGACTGTGACTGAGACTCACACCGTGCTGTGTGTAAACCTTGCACTGACTGTGACTGAGACTCACGCACCGTGCTGTGTGTAAACCTTGCACTGACTGTGACTGAGACTCACACCGTGCTGTGTGTAAACCTTGCACTGACTGTGACTGAGACTCACACCGTGCAGTGTGTAAACCTTGCACTGACTGTGACTGAGACTCACACCATGCTGTGTGTAAACCTTGCACTGACTGTGACTGAGACTCACACCATGCTGTGTGTAAACCTTGCACTGACTGTGACTGAGACTCACACCGTGCTGTGTGTAAACCTTGCACTGACTGTGACTGAGACTCATACCGTGCTGTGTGTAAACCTTGCACTGACTGTGACTGAGACTCACACTGTGCTGTGTGCAAACCTTGCACTGACTGTGACTGAGACTCACGCACTGTGCTGTGTGTAACCCTTGCACTGACTGTAACTGAGACTCACACCGTGCTGTGTGTAAACCTTGCACTGACAGTGACTGAGACTCACACCGTGCTGTGTGCAAACCTTGCACTGACTGTGATTGAGACTCACACCTTGCTGTGTGCAAACCTTGCTCTGACTGTGAATGAGACTCACACCGTGCTGTGTGTAACCCTTGCACTGACTGTGACTGAGACTCACACCGTGCCGTGTGTAAACCTTGCACTGACTGAGACTGAGACTCACACCGTGCTATGTGTAAACCTTGCACTGACTGTGACTGAGACTCACACCGTTCTGTGTGTAAACCTTGCACTGACTGTGACTGAGACTCACACCGTGCTGTGTGTAAACCTTGCACTGACTGTGACTGAGACTCACACCGTGCTGTGTGCAAACCTTGCTCTGACTGTGACTGAGACTCACACCGTGCTGTGTGTAAACCTTGCACTGACTGTGACTGAGACTCACACCGTGCTGTGTGTAAACCTTGCACTGACTGTGACTGAGACTCACACCGTGCTGTGTGTAAACCTTGCACTGACTGTGACTGAGACTCACACCGTGCAGTGTGTAAACCTTGCACTGACTGTGACTGAGACTCACACCATGCTGTGTGTAAACCTTGCACTGACTGTGACTGAGTCTCACACCATGCTGTGTGTAAACCTTGCACTGACTGTGACTGAGACTCACACCGTGCTGTGTGTAAACCTTGCACTGACTGTGACTGAGACTCACACCGTGCTGTGTGTAAACCTTGCACTGACTGTGACTGAGACTCACACTGTGCTGTGTGCAAACCTTGCACTGACTGTGACTGAGACTCACATCGTGCTGTGTGTAATCCTTGCACTGACTGTGACTGAGACTCACACCGTGCTGTGTGTAAACCTTGCACTGACTGTGACTGAGACTCACACCATGCTGTGTGTAAACCTTGCACTGACTGTGACTGAGACTCACACCGTGCTGTGTGTAAACCTTGCACTGACTGTGACTGAGACTCACACCGTGCTGTGTGTAAACCTTGCACTGACTGTGACTGAGACTCACACCGTGCTGTGTGTAAACCTTGCACTGACTGTGACTGAGACTCACACCGTGCTGTGTGTAAACCTTGCTCTGACTGTGACTGAGACTCACACCGTGCTGTGTGTAAACCTTGCACTGACTGTGACTGAGACTCACACCGTGCTGTGTGTAAACCTTGCACTGACTGTGACTGAGACTCACACCGTGCTGTGTGTAAACCTTGCACTGACTGTGACTGAGACTCACACCGTGCTGTGTGTAAACCTTGCACTGACTGTGACTGAGACTCACACCGTGCTGTGTGTAAACCTTGCACTGACTATGACTGAGACTCACACCGTGCTGTGTGCAAACCTTGCTCTGACTGACTGAGACTCACACCGTGCTGTGTGCAAACCTTGCACTGACTGTGACTGAGACTCACACCGTGCTGTGTGTAAACCTTGCACTGACTGTGACTGAGACTCACACCGTGCTGTGTGTAAACCTTGCAGTGACTGTGACTGAGACTCACACCGTGCTGTGTGCAAACCTTGCTCTGACTGACTGAGACTCACACCGTGCTCTTTGCAAACCTTGCACTGACTGTGACTGAGACTCACATCGTGCTGTGTGTAAACCTTGCACTGACTGTGACTGAGACTCACACCTTGCTGTGTGTAAACCTTGCACTGACTGTGACTGAGACTCACACCGTGCTGTGTGTAAACCTTGCACTGACTGTGACTGAGACTCACACCGTGCTGTGTGTAAACCTTGCACTGACTGTGACTGAGACTCACACTGTGCTGTGTGCAAACCTTGCACTGAATGTGACTGAGACTCACACCGTGCTGTGTGTAAACCTTGCACTGACTGTGACTGAGACTCACACCGTGCTGTGTGTAAACCTTGCACTGACTGTGACTGAGACTCACACCGTGCTGTCTGCAAACCTTGCTCTGACTGTGACTGAGACTCACACCGTGCTGTGTGTAAACCTTGCACTGACTGTGACTGAGACTCACACCATGCTGTGTGTAAACCTTGCACTGACTGTGACTGAGACTCACACCGTGCTGTGTGTAAACCTTGCACTGACTGTGACTGAGACTCACACCATGCTGTGTGTAAACCTTGCACTGACTGTGACTGAGACACACAGCGTGCTGTGTGTAAACCTTGCACTGACTGTGACTGAGACTCACACCGTGCTGTGTGTAAACCTTGCACTGACTGTGACTGAGACTCACACCGTGCTGTGTGTAAACCTTGCACTGACTGTGACTGAGACTCACGCACCGTGCTGTGTGTAAACCTTGCACTGACTGTGACTGAGACTCACACCGTGCTGTGTGTAAACCTTGCACTGACTGTGACTGAGACTCACACCGTGCAGTGTGTAAACCTTGCACTGACTGTGACTGAGACTCACACCATGCTGTGTGTAAACCTTGCACTGACTGTGACTGAGACTCACACCATGCTGTGTGTAAACCTTGCACTGACTGTGACTGAGACTCACACCGTGCTGTGTGTAAACCTTGCACTGACTGTGACTGAGACTCATACCGTGCTGTGTGTAAACCTTGCACTGACTGTGACTGAGACTCACACTGTGCTGTGTGCAAACCTTGCACTGACTGTGACTGAGACTCACGCACTGTGCTGTGTGTAACCCTTGCACTGACTGTAACTGAGACTCACACCGTGCTGTGTGTAAACCTTGCACTGACAGTGACTGAGACTCACACCGTGCTGTGTGCAAACCTTGCACTGACTGTGATTGAGACTCACACCTTGCTGTGTGCAAACCTTGCTCTGACTGTGAATGAGACTCACACCGTGCTGTGTGTAACCCTTGCACTGACTGTGACTGAGACTCACACCGTGCCGTGTGTAAACCTTGCACTGACTGAGACTGAGACTCACACCGTGCTATGTGTAAACCTTGCACTGACTGTGACTGAGACTCACACCGTTCTGTGTGTAAACCTTGCACTGACTGTGACTGAGACTCACACCGTGCTGTGTGTAAACCTTGCACTGACTGTGACTGAGACTCACACCGTGCTGTGTGCAAACCTTGCTCTGACTGTGACTGAGACTCACACCGTGCTGTGTGTAAACCTTGCACTGACTGTGACTGAGACTCACACCGTGCTGTGTGTAAACCTTGCACTGACTGTGACTGAGACTCACACCGTGCTGTGTGTAAACCTTGCACTGACTGTGACTGAGACTCACACCGTGCAGTGTGTAAACCTTGCACTGACTGTGACTGAGACTCACACCATGCTGTGTGTAAACCTTGCACTGACTGTGACTGAGTCTCACACCATGCTGTGTGTAAACCTTGCACTGACTGTGACTGAGACTCACACCGTGCTGTGTGTAAACCTTGCACTGACTGTGACTGAGACTCACACCGTGCTGTGTGTAAACCTTGCACTGACTGTGACTGAGACTCACACTGTGCTGTGTGCAAACCTTGCACTGACTGTGACTGAGACTCACATCGTGCTGTGTGTAATCCTTGCACTGACTGTGACTGAGACTCACACCGTGCTGTGTGTAAACCTTGCACTGACTGTGACTGAGACTCACACCATGCTGTGTGTAAACCTTGCACTGACTGTGACTGAGACTCACACCGTGCTGTGTGTAAACCTTGCACTGACTGTGACTGAGACTCACACCGTGCTGTGTGTAAACCTTGCACTGACTGTGACTGAGACTCACACCGTGCTGTGTGTAAACCTTGCACTGACTGTGACTGAGACTCACACCGTGCTGTGTGTAAACCTTGCTCTGACTGTGACTGAGACTCACACCGTGCTGTGTGTAAACCTTGCACTGACTGTGACTGAGACTCACACCGTGCTGTGTGTAAACCTTGCACTGACTGTGACTGAGACTCACACCGTGCTGTGTGTAAACCTTGCACTGACTGTGACTGAGACTCACACCGTGCTGTGTGTAAACCTTGCACTGACTATGACTGAGACTCACACCGTGCTGTGTGCAAACCTTGCTCTGACTGACTGAGACTCACACCGTGCTGTGTGCAAACCTTGCACTGACTGTGACTGAGACTCACACCGTGCTGTGTGTAAACCTTGCACTGACTGTGACTGAGACTCACACCGTGCTGTGTGTAAACCTTGCAGTGACTGTGACTGAGACTCACACCGTGCTGTGTGCAAACCTTGCTCTGACTGACTGAGACTCACACCGTGCTCTTTGCAAACCTTGCACTGACTGTGACTGAGACTCACATCGTGCTGTGTGTAATCCTTGCACTGACTGTGACTGAGACTCACACCGTGCTGTGTGTAAACCTTGCACTGACTGTGACTGAGACTCACACCATGCTGTGTGTAAACCTTGCACTGACTGTGACTGAGACTCACACCGTGCTGTGTGTAAACCTTGCACTGACTGTGACTGAGACTCACACCGTGCTGTGTGTAAACCTTGCACTGACTGTGACTGAGACTCACACCGTGCTGTGTGTAAACCTTGCACTGACTGTGACTGAGACTCACACCGTGCTGTGTGTAAACCTTGCTCTGACTGTGACTGAGACTCACACCGTGCTGTGTGTAAACCTTGCACTGACTGTGACTGAGACTCACACCGTGCTGTGTGTAAACCTTGCACTGACTGTGACTGAGACTCACACCGTGCTGTGTGTAAACCTTGCACTGACTGTGACTGAGACTCACACCGTGCTGTGTGTAAACCTTGCACTGACTGTGACTGAGACTCACACCGTGCTGTGTGTAAACCTTGCACTGACTATGACTGAGACTCACACCGTGCTGTGTGCAAACCTTGCTCTGACTGACTGAGACTCACACCGTGCTGTGTGCAAACCTTGCACTGACTGTGACTGAGACTCACACCGTGCTGTGTGTAAACCTTGCACTGACTGTGACTGAGACTCACACCGTGCTGTGTGTAAACCTTGCAGTGACTGTGACTGAGACTCACACCGTGCTGTGTGCAAACCTTGCTCTGACTGACTGAGACTCACACCGTGCTCTTTGCAAACCTTGCACTGACTGTGACTGAGACTCACATCGTGCTGTGTGTAAACCTTGCACTGACTGTGACTGAGACTCACACCTTGCTGTGTGTAAACCTTGCACTGACTGTGACTGAGACTCACACCGTGCTGTGTGTAAACCTTGCACTGACTGTGACTGAGACTCACACCGTGCTGTGTGTAAACCTTGCACTGACTGTGACTGAGACTCACACTGTGCTGTGTGCAAACCTTGCACTGAATGTGACTGAGACTCACACCGTGCTGTGTGTAAACCTTGCACTGACTGTGACTGAGACTCACACCGTGCTGTGTGTAAACCTTGCACTGACTGTGACTGAGACTCACACCGTGCTGTCTGCAAACCTTGCTCTGACTGTGACTGAGACTCACACCGTGCTGTGTGTAAACCTTGCACTGACTGTGACTGAGACTCACACCATGCTGTGTGTAAACCTTGCACTGACTGTGACTGAGACTCACACCGTGCTGTGTGTAAACCTTGCACTGACTGTGACTGAGACTCACACCATGCTGTGTGTAAACCTTGCACTGACTGTGACTGAGACACACAGCGTGCTGTGTGTAAACCTTGCACTGACTGTGACTGAGACTCACACCGTGCTGTGTGTAAACCTTGCACTGACTGTGACTGAGACTCACACCGTGCTGTGTGTAAACCTTGCACTGACTGTGACTGAGACTCACGCACCGTGCTGTGTGTAAACCTTGCACTGACTGTGACTGAGACTCACACCGTGCTGTGTGTAAACCTTGCACTGACTGTGACTGAGACTCACACCGTGCAGTGTGTAAACCTTGCACTGACTGTGACTGAGACTCACACCATGCTGTGTGTAAACCTTGCACTGACTGTGACTGAGACTCACACCATGCTGTGTGTAAACCTTGCACTGACTGTGACTGAGACTCACACCGTGCTGTGTGTAAACCTTGCACTGACTGTGACTGAGACTCATACCGTGCTGTGTGTAAACCTTGCACTGACTGTGACTGAGACTCACACTGTGCTGTGTGCAAACCTTGCACTGACTGTGACTGAGACTCACGCACTGTGCTGTGTGTAACCCTTGCACTGACTGTAACTGAGACTCACACCGTGCTGTGTGTAAACCTTGCACTGACAGTGACTGAGACTCACACCGTGCTGTGTGCAAACCTTGCACTGACTGTGATTGAGACTCACACCTTGCTGTGTGCAAACCTTGCTCTGACTGTGAATGAGACTCACACCGTGCTGTGTGTAACCCTTGCACTGACTGTGACTGAGACTCACACCGTGCCGTGTGTAAACCTTGCACTGACTGAGACTGAGACTCACACCGTGCTATGTGTAAACCTTGCACTGACTGTGACTGAGACTCACACCGTTCTGTGTGTAAACCTTGCACTGACTGTGACTGAGACTCACACCGTGCTGTGTGTAAACCTTGCACTGACTGTGACTGAGACTCACACCGTGCTGTGTGCAAACCTTGCTCTGACTGTGACTGAGACTCACACCGTGCTGTGTGTAAACCTTGCACTGACTGTGACTGAGACTCACACCGTGCTGTGTGTAAACCTTGCACTGACTGTGACTGAGACTCACACCGTGCTGTGTGTAAACCTTGCACTGACTGTGACTGAGACTCACACCGTGCAGTGTGTAAACCTTGCACTGACTGTGACTGAGACTCACACCATGCTGTGTGTAAACCTTGCACTGACTGTGACTGAGTCTCACACCATGCTGTGTGTAAACCTTGCACTGACTGTGACTGAGACTCACACCGTGCTGTGTGTAAACCTTGCACTGACTGTGACTGAGACTCACACCGTGCTGTGTGTAAACCTTGCACTGACTGTGACTGAGACTCACACTGTGCTGTGTGCAAACCTTGCACTGACTGTGACTGAGACTCACATCGTGCTGTGTGTAATCCTTGCACTGACTGTGACTGAGACTCACACCGTGCTGTGTGTAAACCTTGCACTGACTGTGACTGAGACTCACACCATGCTGTGTGTAAACCTTGCACTGACTGTGACTGAGACTCACACCGTGCTGTGTGTAAACCTTGCACTGACTGTGACTGAGACTCACACCGTGCTGTGTGTAAACCTTGCACTGACTGTGACTGAGACTCACACCGTGCTGTGTGTAAACCTTGCACTGACTGTGACTGAGACTCACACCATGCTGTGTGTAAACCTTGCTCTGACTGTGACTGAGACTCACACCGTGCTGTGTGTAAACCTTGCACTGACTGTGACTGAGACTCACACCGTGCTGTGTGTAAACCTTGCACTGACTGTGACTGAGACTCACACCGTGCTGTGTGTAAACCTTGCACTGACTGTGACTGAGACTCACACCGTGCTGTGTGTAAACCTTGCACTGACTGTGACTGAGACTCACACCGTGCTGTGTGTAAACCTTGCACTGACTATGACTGAGACTCACACCGTGCTGTGTGCAAACCTTGCTCTGACTGACTGAGACTCACACCGTGCTGTGTGCAAACCTTGCACTGACTGTGACTGAGACTCACACCGTGCTGTGTGTAAACCTTGCACTGACTGTGACTGAGACTCACACCGTGCTGTGTGTAAACCTTGCAGTGACTGTGACTGAGACTCACACCGTGCTGTGTGCAAACCTTGCTCTGACTGTGACTGAGACTCACACCATGCTGTGTGTAAACCTTGCACTGACTGTGACTGAGACTCACACCGTGCTGTGTGTAAACCTTGCACTGACTGTGACTGAGACTCACACCGTGCTGTGTGTAAACCTTGCACTGACTGTGACTGAGACTCACACCGTGCTGTGTGTAAACCTTGCACTGACTGTGACTGAGACTCACACCGTGCTGTGTGTAAACCTTGCTCTGACTGTGACTGAGACTCACACCGTGCTGTGTGTAAACCTTGCACTGACTGTGACTGAGACTCACACCGTGCTGTGTGTAAACCTTGCACTGACTGTGACTGAGACTCACACCGTGCTGTGTGTAAACCTTGCACTGACTGTGACTGAGACTCACACCGTGCTGTGTGTAAACCTTGCACTGACTGTGACTGAGACTCACACCGTGCTGTGTGTAAACCTTGCACTGACTATGACTGAGACTCACACCGTGCTGTGTGCAAACCTTGCTCTGACTGACTGAGACTCACACCGTGCTGTGTGCAAACCTTGCACTGACTGTGACTGAGACTCACACCGTGCTGTGTGTAAACCTTGCACTGACTGTGACTGAGACTCACACCGTGCTGTGTGTAAACCTTGCAGTGACTGTGACTGAGACTCACACCGTGCTGTGTGCAAACCTTGCTCTGACTGACTGAGACTCACACCGTGCTCTTTGCAAACCTTGCACTGACTGTGACTGAGACTCACATCGTGCTGTGTGTAATCCTTGCACTGACTGTGACTGAGACTCACACCGTGCTGTGTGTAAACCTTGCACTGACTGTGACTGAGACTCACACCATGCTGTGTGTAAACCTTGCACTGACTGTGACTGAGACTCACACCGTGCTGTGTGTAAACCTTGCACTGACTGTGACTGAGACTCACACCGTGCTGTGTGTAAACCTTGCACTGACTGTGACTGAGACTCACACCGTGCTGTGTGTAAACCTTGCACTGACTGTGACTGAGACTCACACCGTGCTGTGTGTAAACCTTGCTCTGACTGTGACTGAGACTCACACCGTGCTGTGTGTAAACCTTGCACTGACTGTGACTGAGACTCACACCGTGCTGTGTGTAAACCTTGCACTGACTGTGACTGAGACTCACACCGTGCTGTGTGTAAACCTTGCACTGACTGTGACTGAGACTCACACCGTGCTGTGTGTAAACCTTGCACTGACTGTGACTGAGACTCACACCGTGCTGTGTGTAAACCTTGCACTGACTATGACTGAGACTCACACCGTGCTGTGTGCAAACCTTGCTCTGACTGACTGAGACTCACACCGTGCTGTGTGCAAACCTTGCACTGACTGTGACTGAGACTCACACCGTGCTGTGTGTAAACCTTGCACTGACTGTGACTGAGACTCACACCGTGCTGTGTGTAAACCTTGCAGTGACTGTGACTGAGACTCACACCGTGCTGTGTGCAAACCTTGCTCTGACTGACTGAGACTCACACCGTGCTCTTTGCAAACCTTGCACTGACTGTGACTGAGACTCACATCGTGCTGTGTGTAAACCTTGCACTGACTGTGACTGAGACTCACACCTTGCTGTGTGTAAACCTTGCACTGACTGTGACTGAGACTCACACCGTGCTGTGTGTAAACCTTGCACTGACTGTGACTGAGACTCACACCGTGCTGTGTGTAAACCTTGCACTGACTGTGACTGAGACTCACACTGTGCTGTGTGCAAACCTTGCACTGAATGTGACTGAGACTCACACCGTGCTGTGTGTAAACCTTGCACTGACTGTGACTGAGACTCACACCGTGCTGTGTGTAAACCTTGCACTGACTGTGACTGAGACTCACACCGTGCTGTTTGCAAACCTTGCTCTGACTGTGACTGAGACTCACACCGTGCTGTGTGTAAACCTTGCACTGACTGTGACTGAGACTCACACCATGCTGTGTGTAAACCTTGCACTGACTGTGACTGAGACTCACACCGTGCTGTGTGTAAACCTTGCACTGACTGTGACTGAGACTCACACCATGCTGTGTGTAAACCTTGCACTGACTGTGACTGAGACACACAGCGTGCTGTGTGTAAACCTTGCACTGACTGTGACTGAGACTCACACCGTGCTGTGTGTAAACCTTGCACTGACTGTGACTGAGACTCACACCGTGCTGTGTGTAAACCTTGCACTGACTGTGACTGAGACTCACGCACCGTGCTGTGTGTAAACCTTGCACTGACTGTGACTGAGACTCACACCGTGCTGTGTGTAAACCTTGCACTGACTGTGACTGAGACTCACACCGTGCAGTGTGTAAACCTTGCACTGACTGTGACTGAGACTCACACCATGCTGTGTGTAAACCTTGCACTGACTGTGACTGAGACTCACACCATGCTGTGTGTAAACCTTGCACTGACTGTGACTGAGACTCACACCGTGCTGTGTGTAAACCTTGCACTGACTGTGACTGAGACTCATACCGTGCTGTGTGTAAACCTTGCACTGACTGTGACTGAGACTCACACTGTGCTGTGTGCAAACCTTGCACTGACTGTGACTGAGACTCACGCACTGTGCTGTGTGTAACCCTTGCACTGACTGTAACTGAGACTCACACCGTGCTGTGTGTAAACCTTGCACTGACAGTGACTGAGACTCACACCGTGCTGTGTGCAAACCTTGCACTGACTGTGATTGAGACTCACACCTTGCTGTGTGCAAACCTTGCTCTGACTGTGAATGAGACTCACACCGTGCTGTGTGTAACCCTTGCACTGACTGTGACTGAGACTCACACCGTGCCGTGTGTAAACCTTGCACTGACTGAGACTGAGACTCACACCGTGCTATGTGTAAACCTTGCACTGACTGTGACTGAGACTCACACCGTTCTGTGTGTAAACCTTGCACTGACTGTGACTGAGACTCACACCGTGCTGTGTGTAAACCTTGCACTGACTGTGACTGAGACTCACACCGTGCTGTGTGCAAACCTTGCTCTGACTGTGACTGAGACTCACACCGTGCTGTGTGTAAACCTTGCACTGACTGTGACTGAGACTCACACCGTGCTGTGTGTAAACCTTGCACTGACTGTGACTGAGACTCACACCGTGCTGTGTGTAAACCTTGCACTGACTGTGACTGAGACTCACACCGTGCAGTGTGTAAACCTTGCACTGACTGTGACTGAGACGCACACCATGCTGTGTGTAAACCTTGCACTGACTGTGACTGAGTCACCCACCATGCTGTGTGTAAACCTTGCACTGACTGTGACTGAGACTCACACCGTGCTGTGTGTAAACCTTGCACTGACTGTGACTGAGACTCACACCGTGCTGTGTGTAAACCTTGCACTGACTGTGACTGAGACTCACACTGTGCTGTGTGCAAACCTTGCACTGACTGTGACTGAGACTCACATCGTGCTGTGTGTAATCCTTGCACTGACTGTGACTGAGACTCACACCGTGCTGTGTGTAAACCTTGCACTGACTGTGACTGAGACTCACACCATGCTGTGTGTAAACCTTGCACTGACTGTGACTGAGACTCACACCGTGCTGTGTGTAAACCTTGCACTGACTGTGACTGAGACTCACACCGTGCTGTGTGTAAACCTTGCACTGACTGTGACTGAGACTCACACCGTGCTGTGTGTAAACCTTGCACTGACTGTGACTGAGACTCACACCGTGCTGTGTGTAAACCTTGCTCTGACTGTGACTGAGACTCACACCGTGCTGTGTGTAAACCTTGCACTGACTGTGACTGAGACTCACACCGTGCTGTGTGTAAACCTTGCACTGACTGTGACTGAGACTCACACCGTGCTGTGTGTAAACCTTGCACTGACTGTGACTGAGACTCACACCGTGCTGTGTGTAAACCTTGCACTGACTGTGACTGAGACTCACACCGTGCTGTGTGTAAACCTTGCACTGACTATGACTGAGACTCACACCGTGCTGTGTGCAAACCTTGCTCTGACTGACTGAGACTCACACCGTGCTGTGTGCAAACCTTGCACTGACTGTGACTGAGACTCACACCGTGCTGTGTGTAAACCTTGCACTGACTGTGACTGAGACTCACACCGTGCTGTGTGTAAACCTTGCAGTGACTGTGACTGAGACTCACACCGTGCTGTGTGCAAACCTTGCTCTGACTGACTGAGACTCACACCGTGCTCTTTGCAAACCTTGCACTGACTGTGACTGAGACTCACATCGTGCTGTGTGTAAACCTTGCACTGACTGTGACTGAGACTCACACCTGGCTGTGTGTAAACCTTGCACTGACTGTGACTGAGACTCACACCGTGCTGTGTGTAAACCTTGCACTGACTGTGACTGAGACTCACACCGTGCTGTGTGTAAACCTTGCACTGACTGTGACTGAGACTCACACCGTGCTGTGTGTAAACCTTGCACTGACTGTGACTGAGACTCACACCGTGCTGTGTGCAAAGCTTGCTCTGACTGTGACTGAGACTCACCGTGCTGTGTGCAAACCTTGCTCTGACTGTGACTGAGACTCACACCGTGCTGTGTGTAAACCTTGCACTGACTGTGACTGAGACTCACACCGTGCTGTGTGTAAACCTTGCACTGACTGTGACTGAGACTCACACCGTGCTGTGTGTAAACCTTGCACTGACTGTGACTGAGACTCACACCGTGCTGTGTGTAAACCTTGCACTGACTGTGACCGAGACTCACACCGTGCTGTGTGTAAACCTTGCACTGACTGTGACTGAGACTCACACCATGCTGTGTGTAAACCTTGCACTGACTGTGACTGAGACTCTCACCGTGCTGTGTGTAAACCATGCACTGACTGTGACTGAGACTCACGCACCGTGCTGTGTGTAAACCTTGCACTGACTGTGACTGAGACTCACACCGTGCTGTGTGTAAACCTTGCACTGACTGTGACTGAGACTCACACCGTGCTGTGTGCAAACCTTGCTCTGACTGACTGAGAGGCACACCGTGCTGTGTGCAAACCTTGCACTGACTGTGACTGAGACTCACACCGTGCTGTGTGTAAACCTTGCACTGACTGTGACTGAGACTCACACCGTGCTGTGTGTAAACCTTGCACTGACTGTGACTGAGACTCACGCATTGTGCTGTGTGTAAACATTGCACTGACTGTGACTGAGACTCACACCATGCTGTGTGTAAACCTTGCACTGACTGTGACTGAGACTCACACCGTGCTGTGTGCAAACCTTGCTCTGACTGACTTAAACTCACACCGTGCTGTGTGCAAACCTTGCACTGACTGTGACTGAGACTCACATCGTGCTGTGTGTAAACCTTGCACTGACTGTGACTGAGACTCACACCGTGCTGTGTGTAAACCTTGCACTGACTGTGACTGAGTCTCACACCGTGCTGTGTGTAAACCTTGCACTGACTGTGACTGAGACTCACACCGTGCTGTGTGTAAACCTTGCACTGACTGTGACTGAGACTCACACCGTGCTGTGTGTAAACCTTGCACTGACTGTGACTGAGACTCACACCGTGCTGTGTGCAAACCTTGCACTGACTGTGACTGAGACTCACACCGTGCTGTGTCTAAACCTTGCACTGACTGTGACTGAGACTCACACCGTGCTGTGTGTAAACCTTACACTGACTGTGACTGAGACTCACACCGTGTTGTGTGTAAACCTTGCACTGACTGTGACTGAGACTCACGCTGTGCTGTGTGTTAACCTTGCACTGACTGTGACTGAGACTCACACCGTGCTGTGTGTAAACCTTGCTCTGACTGTGACTGAGACTCACACCGTGCTGTGTGTAATCCTTGCACTGACTGTGACTGAGACTCACACCGTGCTGTGTGTAAACCTTGCACTGACTGTGACTGAGACTCACACCGTGCTGTGTGTAAACCTTGCACTGACTGTGACTGAGACTCACACCATGCTGTGTGTAAACCTTGCACTGACTGTGACTGAGACTCACACCGTGCTGTGTGTAAACCTTGCACTGACTGTGACTGAGACTCACGCATTGTGCTGTGTGTAAACATTGCACTGACTGTGACTGAGACTCACACCATGCTGTGTGTAAACCTTGCACTGACCGTGACTGAGACTCACACCGTGCTGTGTGTAAACCTTGCACTGACTGTGACTGAGACTCACACCGTGCTGTGTGTAAACCTTGCACTGACTGTGACTGAGACTCACACCGTGCTGTGCGTAAACCTTGCACTGACTGTGACTGAGACTCACGCACCGTGCTGTGTGTAAACCTTGCACTGACTGTGACTGAGACTCACACCGTGCTGTGTGTAAACCTTGCACTGACTGTGACTGAGACGCACACCGTGCTGTGTGTAAACCCTGCACTGACTGTGACTGAGACTCACACCGTGCTGTGTGTAAACCTTGCACTGACTGTGACTGAGACTCACGCACCGTGCTGTGTGTAAGCCTTGCACTGACTGTGACTGAGACTCACACCGTGCTGTGTGTAAACCTTGCACTGACTGTGACTGAGACTCACACCGTGCTGTGTGCAAACCTTGCTCTGACTGACTGAGAGGCACACCGTGCTGTGTGCAAACCTTGCACTGACTGTGACTGAGACTCACACCGTGCTGTGTGTAAACCTTGCACTGACTGTGACTGAGACTCACACCGTGCTGTGTGTAAACCTTGCACTGACTGTGACTGAGACTCACACCATGCTGTGTGTAAACCTTGCACTGACTGTGAGTGAGACTCACACCGTGCTGTGTGTAAACCTTGCACTGACTGTGACTGAGACTCACACCGTGCTGTGTGTAAACCTTGCACTGACTGTGACTGAGACTCACACCGTGCTGTGTGTAAACCTTGCACTGACTGTGACTGAGACTCACACCGTGCTGTGTGTAAACCTTACACTGACTGTGACTGAGACTCACACCGTGTTGTGTGTAAACCTTGCACTGACTGTGACTGAGACTCACACTGTGCTGTGTGTTAACCTTGCACTGACTGTGACTGAGACTCACACCGTGCTGTGTGTAAACCTTGCTCTGACTGTGACTGAGACTCACACCGTGCTGTGTGTAATCCTTGCACTGACTGTGACTGAGACTCACACCGTGCTGTGTGTAAACCTTGCACTGACTGTGACTGAGACTCACACCGTGCTGTGTGTAAACCTTGCACTGACTGTGACTGAGACTCACACCGTGCTGTGTGTAAACCTTGCACTGACTGTGACTGAGACTCACACCGTGCTGTGTGTAAACCTTGCACTGACTGTGACTGAGACTCACACCGTGCTGTGTGTAAACCTTGCACTGACCGTGACTGAGACTCACACCGTGCTGTGTGTAAACCTTGCACTGACTGTGACTGAGACTCACACCGTGCTGTGTGAAAACCTTGCACTGACTGTGACTGAGACTCACACCGTGCTGTGTGTAAACCTTGCACTGACTGTGACTGAGACTCACGCACCGTGCTGTGTGTAAACCTTGCACTGACTGTGACTGAGACTCACACCGTGCTGTGTGTAAACCTTGCACTGACTGTGACTGAGACTCACACCGTGCTGTGTGCAAAGCTTGCTCTGACTGTGACTGAGACTCACCGTGCTGTGTGCAAACCTTGCTCTGACTGTGACTGAGACTCACACCGTGCTGTGTGTAAACCTTGCACTGACTGTGACTGAGACTCACACCGTGCTGTGTGTAAACCTTGCACTGACTGTGACTGAGACTCACACCGTGCTGTGTGTAAACCTTGCACTGACTGTGACTGAGACTCACACCGTGCTGTGTGTAAACCTTGCACTGACTGTGACCGAGACTCACACCGTGCTGTGTGTAAACCTTGCACTGACTGTGACTGAGACTCACACCATGCTGTGTGTAAACCTTGCACTGACTGTGACTGAGACTCTCACCGTGCTGTGTGTAAACCATGCACTGACTGTGACTGAGACTCACGCACCGTGCTGTGTGTAAACCTTGCACTGACTGTGACTGAGACTCACACCGTGCTGTGTGTAAACCTTGCACTGACTGTGACTGAGACTCACACCGTGCTGTGTGCAAACCTTGCTCTGACTGACTGAGAGGCACACCGTGCTGTGTGCAAACCTTGCACTGACTGTGACTGAGACTCACACCGTGCTGTGTGTAAACCTTGCACTGACTGTGACTGAGACTCACACCGTGCTGTGTGTAAACCTTGCACTGACTGTGACTGAGACTCACGCATTGTGCTGTGTGTAAACATTGCACTGACTGTGACTGAGACTCACACCATGCTGTGTGTAAACCTTGCACTGACTGTGACTGAGACTCACACCGTGCTGTGTGCAAACCTTGCTCTGACTGACTTAAACTCACACCGTGCTGTGTGCAAACCTTGCACTGACTGTGACTGAGACTCACATCGTGCTGTGTGTAAACCTTGCACTGACTGTGACTGAGACTCACACCGTGCTGTGTGTAAACCTTGCACTGACTGTGACTGAGTCTCACACCGTGCTGTGTGTAAACCTTGCACTGACTGTGACTGAGACTCACACCGTGCTGTGTGTAAACCTTGCACTGACTGTGACTGAGACTCACACCGTGCTGTGTGTAAACCTTGCACTGACTGTGACTGAGACTCACACCGTGCTGTGTGCAAACCTTGCACTCTGTGACTGAGACTCACACCGTGCTGTGTCTAAACCTTGCACTGACTGTGACTGAGACTCACACCGTGCTGTGTGTAAACCTTACACTGACTGTGACTGAGACTCACACCGTGTTGTGTGTAAACCTTGCACTGACTGTGACTGAGACTCACGCTGTGCTGTGTGTTAACCTTGCACTGACTGTGACTGAGACTCACACCGTGCTGTGTGTAAACCTTGCTCTGACTGTGACTGAGACTCACACCGTGCTGTGTGTAATCCTTGCACTGACTGTGACTGAGACTCACACCGTGCTGTGTGTAAACCTTGCACTGACTGTGACTGAGACTCACACCGTGCTGTGTGTAAACCTTGCACTGACTGTGACTGAGACTCACACCATGCTGTGTGTAAACCTTGCACTGACTGTGACTGAGACTCACACCGTGCTGTGTGTAAACCTTGCACTGACTGTGACTGAGACTCACGCATTGTGCTGTGTGTAAACATTGCACTGACTGTGACTGAGACTCACACCATGCTGTGTGTAAACCTTGCACTGACCGTGACTGAGACTCACACCGTGCTGTGTGTAAACCTTGCACTGACTGTGACTGAGACTCACACCGTGCTGTGTGTAAACCTTGCACTGACTGTGACTGAGACTCACACCGTGCTGTGTGTAAACCTTGCACTGACTGTGACTGAGACTCACACCGTGCTGTGTGTAAACCTTGCACTGACTGTGACTGAGACTCACACCGTGCTGTGTGTAAACCTTGCACTGACTGTGACTGAGACTCACACCGTGCTGTGTGTAAACCTTGCACTGACTGTGACTGAGACTCACACCGTGCTGTGTGTAAACCTTGCACTGACTATGACTGAGACTCACACCGTGCTGTGTGCAAACCTTGCTCTGACTGACTGAGACTCACACCGTGCTGTGTGCAAACCTTGCACTGACTGTGACTGAGACTCACACCGTGCTGTGTGTAAACCTTGCACTGACTGTGACTGAGACTCACACCGTGCTGTGTGTAAACCTTGCAGTGACTGTGACTGAGACTCACACCGTGCTGTGTGCAAACCTTGCTCTGACTGACTGAGACTCACACCGTGCTCTTTGCAAACCTTGCACTGACTGTGACTGAGACTCACATCGTGCTGTGTGTAATCCTTGCACTGACTGTGACTGAGACTCACACCGTGCTGTGTGTAAACCTTGCACTGACTGTGACTGAGACTCACACCATGCTGTGTGTAAACCTTGCACTGACTGTGACTGAGACTCACACCGTGCTGTGTGTAAACCTTGCACTGACTGTGACTGAGACTCACACCGTGCTGTGTGTAAACCTTGCACTGACTGTGACTGAGACTCACACCGTGCTGTGTGTAAACCTTGCACTGACTGTGACTGAGACTCACACCGTGCTGTGTGTAAACCTTGCTCTGACTGTGACTGAGACTCACACCGTGCTGTGTGTAAACCTTGCACTGACTGTGACTGAGACTCACACCGTGCTGTGTGTAAACCTTGCACTGACTGTGACTGAGACTCACACCGTGCTGTGTGTAAACCTTGCACTGACTGTGACTGAGACTCACACCGTGCTGTGTGTAAACCTTGCACTGACTGTGACTGAGACTCACACCGTGCTGTGTGTAAACCTTGCACTGACTATGACTGAGACTCACACCGTGCTGTGTGCAAACCTTGCTCTGACTGACTGAGACTCACACCGTGCTGTGTGCAAACCTTGCACTGACTGTGACTGAGACTCACACCGTGCTGTGTGTAAACCTTGCACTGACTGTGACTGAGACTCACACCGTGCTGTGTGTAAACCTTGCAGTGACTGTGACTGAGACTCACACCGTGCTGTGTGCAAACCTTGCTCTGACTGACTGAGACTCACACCGTGCTCTTTGCAAACCTTGCACTGACTGTGACTGAGACTCACATCGTGCTGTGTGTAAACCTTGCACTGACTGTGACTGAGACTCACACCTTGCTGTGTGTAAACCTTGCACTGACTGTGACTGAGACTCACACCGTGCTGTGTGTAAACCTTGCACTGACTGTGACTGAGACTCACACCGTGCTGTGTGTAAACCTTGCACTGACTGTGACTGAGACTCACACTGTGCTGTGTGCAAACCTTGCACTGAATGTGACTGAGACTCACACCGTGCTGTGTGTAAACCTTGCACTGACTGTGACTGAGACTCACACCGTGCTGTGTGTAAACCTTGCACTGACTGTGACTGAGACTCACACCGTGCTGTCTGCAAACCTTGCTCTGACTGTGACTGAGACTCACACCGTGCTGTGTGTAAACCTTGCACTGACTGTGACTGAGACTCACACCATGCTGTGTGTAAACCTTGCACTGACTGTGACTGAGACTCACACCGTGCTGTGTGTAAACCTTGCACTGACTGTGACTGAGACTCACACCATGCTGTGTGTAAACCTTGCACTGACTGTGACTGAGACACACAGCGTGCTGTGTGTAAACCTTGCACTGACTGTGACTGAGACTCACACCGTGCTGTGTGTAAACCTTGCACTGACTGTGACTGAGACTCACACCGTGCTGTGTGTAAACCTTGCACTGACTGTGACTGAGACTCACGCACCGTGCTGTGTGTAAACCTTGCACTGACTGTGACTGAGACTCACACCGTGCTGTGTGTAAACCTTGCACTGACTGTGACTGAGACTCACACCGTGCAGTGTGTAAACCTTGCACTGACTGTGACTGAGACTCACACCATGCTGTGTGTAAACCTTGCACTGACTGTGACTGAGACTCACACCATGCTGTGTGTAAACCTTGCACTGACTGTGACTGAGACTCACACCGTGCTGTGTGTAAACCTTGCACTGACTGTGACTGAGACTCATACCGTGCTGTGTGTAAACCTTGCACTGACTGTGACTGAGACTCACACTGTGCTGTGTGCAAACCTTGCACTGACTGTGACTGAGACTCACGCACTGTGCTGTGTGTAACCCTTGCACTGACTGTAACTGAGACTCACACCGTGCTGTGTGTAAACCTTGCACTGACAGTGACTGAGACTCACACCGTGCTGTGTGCAAACCTTGCACTGACTGTGATTGAGACTCACACCTTGCTGTGTGCAAACCTTGCTCTGACTGTGAATGAGACTCACACCGTGCTGTGTGTAACCCTTGCACTGACTGTGACTGAGACTCACACCGTGCCGTGTGTAAACCTTGCACTGACTGAGACTGAGACTCACACCGTGCTATGTGTAAACCTTGCACTGACTGTGACTGAGACTCACACCGTTCTGTGTGTAAACCTTGCACTGACTGTGACTGAGACTCACACCGTGCTGTGTGTAAACCTTGCACTGACTGTGACTGAGACTCACACCGTGCTGTGTGCAAACCTTGCTCTGACTGTGACTGAGACTCACACCGTGCTGTGTGTAAACCTTGCACTGACTGTGACTGAGACTCACACCGTGCTGTGTGTAAACCTTGCACTGACTGTGACTGAGACTCACACCGTGCTGTGTGTAAACCTTGCACTGACTGTGACTGAGACTCACACCGTGCAGTGTGTAAACCTTGCACTGACTGTGACTGAGACTCACACCATGCTGTGTGTAAACCTTGCACTGACTGTGACTGAGTCACCCACCATGCTGTGTGTAAACCTTGCACTGACTGTGACTGAGACTCACACCGTGCTGTGTGTAAACCTTGCACTGACTGTGACTGAGACTCACACCGTGCTGTGTGTAAACCTTGCACTGACTGTGACTGAGACTCACACTGTGCTGTGTGCAAACCTTGCACTGACTGTGACTGAGACTCACATCGTGCTGTGTGTAATCCTTGCACTGACTGTGACTGAGACTCACACCGTGCTGTGTGTAAACCTTGCACTGACTGTGACTGAGACTCACACCATGCTGTGTGTAAACCTTGCACTGACTGTGACTGAGACTCACACCGTGCTGTGTGTAAACCTTGCACTGACTGTGACTGAGACTCACACCGTGCTGTGTGTAAACCTTGCACTGACTGTGACTGAGACTCACACCGTGCTGTGTGTAAACCTTGCACTGACTGTGACTGAGACTCACACCGTGCTGTGTGTAAACCTTGCTCTGACTGTGACTGAGACTCACACCGTGCTGTGTGTAAACCTTGCACTGACTGTGACTGAGACTCACACCGTGCTGTGTGTAAACCTTGCACTGACTGTGACTGAGACTCACACCGTGCTGTGTGTAAACCTTGCACTGACTGTGACTGAGACTCACACCGTGCTGTGTGTAAACCTTGCACTGACTGTGACTGAGACTCACACCGTGCTGTGTGTAAACCTTGCACTGACTATGACTGAGACTCACACCGTGCTGTGTGCAAACCTTGCTCTGACTGACTGAGACTCACACCGTGCTGTGTGCAAACCTTGCACTGACTGTGACTGAGACTCACACCGTGCTGTGTGTAAACCTTGCACTGACTGTGACTGAGACTCACACCGTGCTGTGTGTAAACCTTGCAGTGACTGTGACTGAGACTCACACCGTGCTGTGTGCAAACCTTGCTCTGACTGACTGAGACTCACACCGTGCTCTTTGCAAACCTTGCACTGACTGTGACTGAGACTCACATCGTGCTGTGTGTAAACCTTGCACTGACTGTGACTGAGACTCACACCTGGCTGTGTGTAAACCTTGCACTGACTGTGACTGAGACTCACACCGTGCTGTGTGTAAACCTTGCACTGACTGTGACTGAGACTCACACCGTGCTGTGTGTAAACCTTGCACTGACTGTGACTGAGACTCACACCGTGCTGTGTGTAAACCTTGCACTGACTGTGACTGAGACTCACACCGTGCTGTGTGCAAAGCTTGCTCTGACTGTGACTGAGACTCACCGTGCTGTGTGCAAACCTTGCTCTGACTGTGACTGAGACTCACACCGTGCTGTGTGTAAACCTTGCACTGACTGTGACTGAGACTCACACCGTGCTGTGTGTAAACCTTGCACTGACTGTGACTGAGACTCACACCGTGCTGTGTGTAAACCTTGCACTGACTGTGACTGAGACTCACACCGTGCTGTGTGTAAACCTTGCACTGACTGTGACCGAGACTCACACCGTGCTGTGTGTAAACCTTGCACTGACTGTGACTGAGACTCACACCATGCTGTGTGTAAACCTTGCACTGACTGTGACTGAGACTCTCACCGTGCTGTGTGTAAACCATGCACTGACTGTGACTGAGACTCACGCACCGTGCTGTGTGTAAACCTTGCACTGACTGTGACTGAGACTCACACCGTGCTGTGTGTAAACCTTGCACTGACTGTGACTGAGACTCACACCGTGCTGTGTGCAAACCTTGCTCTGACTGACTGAGAGGCACACCGTGCTGTGTGCAAACCTTGCACTGACTGTGACTGAGACTCACACCGTGCTGTGTGTAAACCTTGCACTGACTGTGACTGAGACTCACACCGTGCTGTGTGTAAACCTTGCACTGACTGTGACTGAGACTCACGCATTGTGCTGTGTGTAAACATTGCACTGACTGTGACTGAGACTCACACCATGCTGTGTGTAAACCTTGCACTGACTGTGACTGAGACTCACACCGTGCTGTGTGCAAACCTTGCTCTGACTGACTTAAACTCACACCGTGCTGTGTGCAAACCTTGCACTGACTGTGACTGAGACTCACATCGTGCTGTGTGTAAACCTTGCACTGACTGTGACTGAGACTCACACCGTGCTGTGTGTAAACCTTGCACTGACTGTGACTGAGTCTCACACCGTGCTGTGTGTAAACCTTGCACTGACTGTGACTGAGACTCACACCGTGCTGTGTGTAAACCTTGCACTGACTGTGACTGAGACTCACACCGTGCTGTGTGTAAACCTTGCACTGACTGTGACTGAGACTCACACCGTGCTGTGTGCAAACCTTGCACTGACTGTGACTGAGACTCACACCGTGCTGTGTCTAAACCTTGCACTGACTGTGACTGAGACTCACACCGTGCTGTGTGTAAACCTTACACTGACTGTGACTGAGACTCACACCGTGTTGTGTGTAAACCTTGCACTGACTGTGACTGAGACTCACGCTGTGCTGTGTGTTAACCTTGCACTGACTGTGACTGAGACTCACACCGTGCTGTGTGTAAACCTTGCTCTGACTGTGACTGAGACTCACACCGTGCTGTGTGTAATCCTTGCACTGACTGTGACTGAGACTCACACCGTGCTGTGTGTAAACCTTGCACTGACTGTGACTGAGACTCACACCGTGCTGTGTGTAAACCTTGCACTGACTGTGACTGAGACTCACACCATGCTGTGTGTAAACCTTGCACTGACTGTGACTGAGACTCACACCGTGCTGTGTGTAAACCTTGCACTGACTGTGACTGAGACTCACGCATTGTGCTGTGTGTAAACATTGCACTGACTGTGACTGAGACTCACACCATGCTGTGTGTAAACCTTGCACTGACCGTGACTGAGACTCACACCGTGCTGTGTGTAAACCTTGCACTGACTGTGACTGAGACTCACACCGTGCTGTGTGTAAACCTTGCACTGACTGTGACTGAGACTCACACCGTGCTGTGCGTAAACCTTGCACTGACTGTGACTGAGACTCACGCACCGTGCTGTGTGTAAACCTTGCACTGACTGTGACTGAGACTCACACCGTGCTGTGTGTAAACCTTGCACTGACTGTGACTGAGACGCACACCGTGCTGTGTGTAAACCCTGCACTGACTGTGACTGAGACTCACACCGTGCTGTGTGTAAACCTTGCACTGACTGTGACTGAGACTCACGCACCGTGCTGTGTGTAAGCCTTGCACTGACTGTGACTGAGACTCACACCGTGCTGTGTGTAAACCTTGCACTGACTGTGACTGAGACTCACACCGTGCTGTGTGCAAACCTTGCTCTGACTGACTGAGAGGCACACCGTGCTGTGTGCAAACCTTGCACTGACTGTGACTGAGACTCACACCGTGCTGTGTGTAAACCTTGCACTGACTGTGACTGAGACTCACACCGTGCTGTGTGTAAACCTTGCACTGACTGTGACTGAGACTCACACCATGCTGTGTGTAAACCTTGCACTGACTGTGAGTGAGACTCACACCGTGCTGTGTGTAAACCTTGCACTGACTGTGACTGAGACTCACACCGTGCTGTGTGTAAACCTTGCACTGACTGTGACTGAGACTCACACCGTGCTGTGTGTAAACCTTGCACTGACTGTGACTGAGACTCACACCGTGCTGTGTGTAAACCTTACACTGACTGTGACTGAGACTCACACCGTGTTGTGTGTAAACCTTGCACTGACTGTGACTGAGACTCACACTGTGCTGTGTGTTAACCTTGCACTGACTGTGACTGAGACTCACACCGTGCTGTGTGTAAACCTTGCTCTGACTGTGACTGAGACTCACACCGTGCTGTGTGTAATCCTTGCACTGACTGTGACTGAGACTCACACCGTGCTGTGTGTAAACCTTGCACTGACTGTGACTGAGACTCACACCGTGCTGTGTGTAAACCTTGCACTGACTGTGACTGAGACTCACACCGTGCTGTGTGTAAACCTTGCACTGACTGTGACTGAGACTCACACCGTGCTGTGTGTAAACCTTGCACTGACTGTGACTGAGACTCACACCGTGCTGTGTGTAAACCTTGCACTGACCGTGACTGAGACTCACACCGTGCTGTGTGTAAACCTTGCACTGACTGTGACTGAGACTCACACCGTGCTGTGTGAAAACCTTGCACTGACTGTGACTGAGACTCACACCGTGCTGTGTGTAAACCTTGCACTGACTGTGACTGAGACTCACGCACCGTGCTGTGTGTAAACCTTGCACTGACTGTGACTGAGACTCACACCGTGCTGTGTGTAAACCTTGCACTGACTGTGACTGAGACTCACACCGTGCTGTGTGCAAAGCTTGCTCTGACTGTGACTGAGACTCACCGTGCTGTGTGCAAACCTTGCTCTGACTGTGACTGAGACTCACACCGTGCTGTGTGTAAACCTTGCACTGACTGTGACTGAGACTCACACCGTGCTGTGTGTAAACCTTGCACTGACTGTGACTGAGACTCACACCGTGCTGTGTGTAAACCTTGCACTGACTGTGACTGAGACTCACACCGTGCTGTGTGTAAACCTTGCACTGACTGTGACCGAGACTCACACCGTGCTGTGTGTAAACCTTGCACTGACTGTGACTGAGACTCACACCATGCTGTGTGTAAACCTTGCACTGACTGTGACTGAGACTCTCACCGTGCTGTGTGTAAACCATGCACTGACTGTGACTGAGACTCACGCACCGTGCTGTGTGTAAACCTTGCACTGACTGTGACTGAGACTCACACCGTGCTGTGTGTAAACCTTGCACTGACTGTGACTGAGACTCACACCGTGCTGTGTGCAAACCTTGCTCTGACTGACTGAGAGGCACACCGTGCTGTGTGCAAACCTTGCACTGACTGTGACTGAGACTCACACCGTGCTGTGTGTAAACCTTGCACTGACTGTGACTGAGACTCACACCGTGCTGTGTGTAAACCTTGCACTGACTGTGACTGAGACTCACGCATTGTGCTGTGTGTAAACATTGCACTGACTGTGACTGAGACTCACACCATGCTGTGTGTAAACCTTGCACTGACTGTGACTGAGACTCACACCGTGCTGTGTGCAAACCTTGCTCTGACTGACTTAAACTCACACCGTGCTGTGTGCAAACCTTGCACTGACTGTGACTGAGACTCACATCGTGCTGTGTGTAAACCTTGCACTGACTGTGACTGAGACTCACACCGTGCTGTGTGTAAACCTTGCACTGACTGTGACTGAGTCTCACACCGTGCTGTGTGTAAACCTTGCACTGACTGTGACTGAGACTCACACCGTGCTGTGTGTAAACCTTGCACTGACTGTGACTGAGACTCACACCGTGCTGTGTGTAAACCTTGCACTGACTGTGACTGAGACTCACACCGTGCTGTGTGCAAACCTTGCACTGACTGTGACTGAGACTCACACCGTGCTGTGTCTAAACCTTGCACTGACTGTGACTGAGACTCACACCGTGCTGTGTGTAAACCTTACACTGACTGTGACTGAGACTCACACCGTGTTGTGTGTAAACCTTGCACTGACTGTGACTGAGACTCACGCTGTGCTGTGTGTTAACCTTGCACTGACTGTGACTGAGACTCACACCGTGCTGTGTGTAAACCTTGCTCTGACTGTGACTGAGACTCACACCGTGCTGTGTGTAATCCTTGCACTGACTGTGACTGAGACTCACACCGTGCTGTGTGTAAACCTTGCACTGACTGTGACTGAGACTCACACCGTGCTGTGTGTAAACCTTGCACTGACTGTGACTGAGACTCACACCATGCTGTGTGTAAACCTTGCACTGACTGTGACTGAGACTCACACCGTGCTGTGTGTAAACCTTGCACTGACTGTGACTGAGACTCACGCATTGTGCTGTGTGTAAACATTGCACTGACTGTGACTGAGACTCACACCATGCTGTGTGTAAACCTTGCACTGACCGTGACTGAGACTCACACCGTGCTGTGTGTAAACCTTGCACTGACTGTGACTGAGACTCACACCGTGCTGTGTGTAAACCTTGCACTGACTGTGACTGAGACTCACACCGTGCTGTGCGTAAACCTTGCACTGACTGTGACTGAGACTCACGCACCGTGCTGTGTGTAAACCTTGCACTGACTGTGACTGAGACTCACACCGTGCTGTGTGTAAACCTTGCACTGACTGTGACTGAGACGCACACCGTGCTGTGTGTAAACCCTGCACTGACTGTGACTGAGACTCACACCGTGCTGTGTGTAAACCTTGCACTGACTGTGACTGAGACTCACGCACCGTGCTGTGTGTAAGCCTTGCACTGACTGTGACTGAGACTCACACCGTGCTGTGTGTAAACCTTGCACTGACTGTGACTGAGACTCACACCGTGCTGTGTGCAAAGCTTGCTCTAACTGTGACTGAGACTCACACCGTGCTGTGTGCAAACCTTGCTCTGACTGTGACTGAGACTCACACCGTGCTGTGTGTAAACCTTGCACTGACTGTGACTGAGACTCACACCGTGCTGTGTGTAAACCTTGCACTGACTGTGACTGAGACTCACACCGTGCTGTGTGTAAACCTTGCACTGACTGTGACTGAGACTCACACCGTGCTGTGTGTAAACCTTGCACTGACTGTGACTGAGACTCACACCGTGCTGTGTGTAAACCTTGCACTGACTGTGACTGAGACTCACACCATGCTGTGTGTAAACCTTGCACTGACTGTGACTGAGACTCTCACCGTGCTGTGTGTAAACCCTGCACTGGCTGTGACTGAGACTCACGCACCGTGCTGTGTGTAAACCTTGCACTGACTGTGACTGAGACTCACACCGTGCTGTGTGTAAACCTTGCACTGACTGTGACTGAGACTCACACCGTGCTGTGTGCAAACCTTGCTCTGACTGACTGAGAGGCACACCGTGCTGTGTGCAAACCTTGCACTGACTGTGACTGAGACTCACACCGTGCTGTGTGTAAACCTTGCACTGACTGTAACTGAGACTCACACCGTGCTGTGTGTAAACCTTGCACTGACTGTGACTGAGACTCACACCATGCTGTGTGTAAACCTTGCACTGACTGTGACTGAGACTCACACCGTGCTGTGTGTAAACCTTGCACTGACTGTGACTGAGACTCACACCGTGCTGTGTGTAAACCTTGCACTGACTGTGACTGAGACTCACACCATGCTGTGTGTAAACCTTGCACTGACTGTGAGTGAGACTCACACCGTGCTGTGTGTAAACCTTGCACTGACTGTGACTGAGACTCACACCGTGCTGTGTGTAATCCTTGCACTGACTGTGACTGAGACTCACACCGTGCTGTGTGTAAACCTTGCACTGACTGTGACTGAGACTCACACCGTGCTGTGTGTAAACCTTGCACTGACTGTGACTGAGACTCACACCGTGCTGTGTGTAAACCTTGCACTGACTGTGACTGAGACTCACACCGTGCTGTGTGTAAACCTTGCACTGACTGTGACTGAGACTCACACCGTGCTGTGTGTAAACCTTGCACTGACCGTGACTGAGACTCACACCGTGCTGTGTGTAAACCTTGCACTGACTGTGACTGAGACTCACACCGTGCTGTGTGAAAACCTTGCACTGACTGTGACTGAGACTCACACCGTGCTGTGTGTAAACCTTGCACTGACTGTGACTGAGACTCACGCACCGTGCTGTGTGTAAACCTTGCACTGACTGTGACTGAGACTCACACCGTGCTGTGTGTAAACCTTGCACTGACTGTGACTGAGACTCACACCGTGCTGTGTGTAAACCCTGCACTGACTGTGACTGAGACTCACACCGTGCTGTGTGTAATCCTTGCACTGACTGTGACTGAGACTCACACCGTGCTGTGTGTAAACCTTGCACTGACTGTGACTGAGACTCACACCGTGCTGTGTGTAAACCTTGCACTGACTGTGACTGAGACTCACACCGTGCTGTGTGTAAACCTTGCACTGACTGTGACTGAGACTCACACCGTGCTGTGTGTAAACCTTGCACTGACTGTGACTGAGACTCACACCGTGCTGTGTGTAAACCTTGCACTGACCGTGACTGAGACTCACACCGTGCTGTGTGTAAACCTTGCACTGACTGTGACTGAGACTCACACCGTGCTGTGTGAAAACCTTGCACTGACTGTGACTGAGACTCACACCGTGCTGTGTGTAAACCTTGCACTGACTGTGACTGAGACTCACGCACCGTGCTGTGTGTAAACCTTGCACTGACTGTGACTGAGACTCACACCGTGCTGTGTGTAAACCTTGCACTGACTGTGACTGAGACTCACACCGTGCTGTGTGCAAAGCTTGCTCTGACTGTGACTGAGACTCACCGTGCTGTGTGCAAACCTTGCTCTGACTGTGACTGAGACTCACACCGTGCTGTGTGTAAACCTTGCACTGACTGTGACTGAGACTCACACCGTGCTGTGTGTAAACCTTGCACTGACTGTGACTGAGACTCACACCGTGCTGTGTGTAAACCTTGCACTGACTGTGACTGAGACTCACACCGTGCTGTGTGTAAACCTTGCACTGACTGTGACCGAGACTCACACCGTGCTGTGTGTAAACCTTGCACTGACTGTGACTGAGACTCACACCATGCTGTGTGTAAACCTTGCACTGACTGTGACTGAGACTCTCACCGTGCTGTGTGTAAACCATGCACTGACTGTGACTGAGACTCACGCACCGTGCTGTGTGTAAACCTTGCACTGACTGTGACTGAGACTCACACCGTGCTGTGTGTAAACCTTGCACTGACTGTGACTGAGACTCACACCGTGCTGTGTGCAAACCTTGCTCTGACTGACTGAGAGGCACACCGTGCTGTGTGCAAACCTTTCACTGACTGTGACTGAGACTCACACCGTGCTGTGTGTAAACCTTGCACTGACTGTGACTGAGACTCACACCGTGCTGTGTGTAAACCTTGCACTGACTGTGACTGAGACTCACGCATTGTGCTGTGTGTAAACATTGCACTGACTGAGACTCACACCATGCTGTGTGTAAACCTTGCACTGACTGTGACTGAGACTCACACCGTGCTGTGTGCAAACCTTGCTCTGACTGACTTAAACTCACACCGTGCTGTGTGCAAACCTTGCACTGACTGTGACTGAGACTCACATCGTGCTGTGTGTAAACCTTGCACTGACTGTGACTGAGACTCACACCGTGCTGTGTGTAAACCTTGCACTGACTGTGACTGAGTCTCACACCGTGCTGTGTGTAAACCTTGCACTGACTGTGACTGAGACTCACACCGTGCTGTGTGTAAACCTTGCACTGACTGTGACTGAGACTCACACCGTGCTGTGTGTAAACCTTGCACTGACTGTGACTGAGACTCACACCGTGCTGTGTGCAAACCTTGCACTGACTGTGACTGAGACTCACACCGTGCTGTGTCTAAACCTTGCACTGACTGTGACTGAGACTCACACCGTGCTGTGTGTAAACCTTACACTGACTGTGACTGAGACTCACACCGTGTTGTGTGTAAACCTTGCACTGACTGTGACTGAGACTCACGCTGTGCTGTGTGTTAACCTTGCACTGACTGTGACTGAGACTCACACCGTGCTGTGTGTAAACCTTGCTCTGACTGTGACTGAGACTCACACCGTGCTGTGTGTAATCCTTGCACTGACTGTGACTGAGACTCACACCGTGCTGTGTGTAAACCTTGCACTGACTGTGACTGAGACTCACACCGTGCTGTGTGTAAACCTTGCACTGACTGTGACTGAGACTCACACCATGCTGTGTGTAAACCTTGCACTGACTGTGACTGAGACTCACACTGTGCTGTGTGTAAACCTTGCACTGACTGTGACTGAGACTCACGCATTGTGCTGTGTGTAAACATTGCACTGACTGTGACTGAGACTCACACCATGCTGTGTGTAAACCTTGCACTGACCGTGACTGAGACTCACACCGTGCTGTGTGTAAACCTTGCACTGACTGTGACTGAGACTCACACCGTGCTGTGTGTAAACCTTGCACTGACTGTGACTGAGACTCACACCGTGCTGTGCGTAAACCTTGCACTGACTGTGACTGAGACTCACGCACCGTGCTGTGTGTAAACCTTGCACTGACTGTGACTGAGACTCACACCGTGCTGTGTGTAAACCTTGCACTGACTGTGACTGAGACGCACACCGTGCTGTGTGTAAACCCTGCACTGACTGTGACTGAGACTCACACCGTGCTGTGTGTAAACCTTGCACTGACTGTGACTGAGACTCACGCACCGTGCTGTGTGTAAGCCTTGCACTGACTGTGACTGAGACTCACACCGTGCTGTGTGTAAACCTTGCACTGACTGTGACTGAGACTCACACCGTGCTGTGTGCAAAGCTTGCTCTAACTGTGACTGAGACTCACACCGTGCTGTGTGCAAACCTTGCTCTGACTGTGACTGAGACTCACACCGTGCTGTGTGTAAACCTTGCACTGACTGTGACTGAGACTCACACCGTGCTGTGTGTAAACCTTGCACTGACTGTGACTGAGACTCACACCGTGCTGTGTGTAAACCTTGCACTGACTGTGACTGAGACTCACACCGTGCTGTGTGTAAACCTTGCACTGACTGTGACTGAGACTCACACCGTGCTGTGTGTAAACCTTGCACTGACTGTGACTGAGACTCACACCATGCTGTGTGTAAACCTTGCACTGACTGTGACTGAGACTCTCACCGTGCTGTGTGTAAACCCTGCACTGGCTGTGACTGAGACTCACGCACCGTGCTGTGTGTAAACCTTGCACTGACTGTGACTGAGACTCACACCGTGCTGTGTGTAAACCTTGCACTGACTGTGACTGAGACTCACACCGTGCTGTGTGCAAACCTTGCTCTGACTGACTGAGAGGCACACCGTGCTGTGTGCAAACCTTGCACTGACTGTGACTGAGACTCACACCGTGCTGTGTGTAAACCTTGCACTGACTGTGACTGAGACTCACACCGTGCTGTGTGTAAACCTTGCACTGACTGTGACTGAGACTCACACCATGCTGTGTGTAAACCTTGCACTGACTGTGAGTGAGACTCACACCGTGCTGTGTGTAAACCTTGCACTGACTGTGACTGAGACTCACACCGTGCTGTGTGTAAACCTTGCACTGACTGTGACTGAGACTCACACCGTGCTGTGTGTAAACCTTGCACTGACTGTGACTGAGACTCACACCGTGCTGTGTGTAAACCTTACACTGACTGTGACTGAGACTCACACCGTGTTGTGTGTAAACCTTGCACTGACTGTGACTGAGACTCACACTGTGCTGTGTGTTAACCTTGCACTGACTGTGACTGAGACTCACACCGTGCTGTGTGTAAACCTTGCTCTGACTGTGACTGAGACTCACACCGTGCTGTGTGTAATCCTTGCACTGACTGTGACTGAGACTCACACCGTGCTGTGTGTAAACCTTGCACTGACTGTGACTGAGACTCACACCGTGCTGTGTGTAAACCTTGCACTGACTGTGACTGAGACTCACACCGTGCTGTGTGTAAACCTTGCACTGACTGTGACTGAGACTCACACCGTGCTGTGTGTAAACCTTGCACTGACTGTGACTGAGACTCACACCGTGCTGTGTGTAAACCTTGCACTGACCGTGACTGAGACTCACACCGTGCTGTGTGTAAACCTTGCACTGACTGTGACTGAGACTCACACCGTGCTGTGTGAAAACCTTGCACTGACTGTGACTGAGACTCACACCGTGCTGTGTGTAAACCTTGCACTGACTGTGACTGAGACTCACGCACCGTGCTGTGTGTAAACCTTGCACTGACTGTGACTGAGACTCACACCGTGCTGTGTGTAAACCTTGCACTGACTGTGACTGAGACGCACACCGTGCTGTGTGTAAACCCTGCACTGACTGTGACTGAGACTCACACCGTGCTGTGTGTAAACCTTGCACTGACTGTGACTGAGACTCACACCGTGCTGTGTGTAAACCTTGCACTGACTGTGACTGAGACTCACACCGTGCTGTGTGTAAACCTTGCACTGACTGTGACTGAGACTCACACCGTGCTGTGTGTAAACCTTGCACTGACTGAGACTGAGACTCACACCGTGCTGTGTGTAAATCTTGCACTGACTGTGACTGAGACTCACACCGTGCTGTGTGCAAACCTTGCTCTGACTGACTGAGACTCATACCGTGCTGTGTGCAAACTTGCACTGACTGTGACTGAGACTCACACCGTGCTTTGTGTAAACCTTGCACTGACTGTGACTGAGACTCACACCGTGCTGTGTGTAAACCTTGCACTGACTGTGACTGAGACTCACACCGTTCTGTGTGTAAACCTTGCACTGACTGTGACTGAGACTCACACCGTGCTGTGTGTAAACCATGCACTGACTGTGACTGAGACTCACACCGTGCTGTGTGCAAACCTTGCTCTGACTGTGACTGAGACTCACACCGTGCTGTGTGTAAACCTTGCACTGACTGTGACTGAGACTCACACCATGCTGTGTGTAAACCTTGCACTGACTGTGACTGAGACTCACACCGTGCTGTGTGTAAACATTGCACTGACTGTGACTGAGACTCACACCGTGCTGTGTGTAAACCTTGCACTGACTGTGACTGAGACTCACACCGTGCTGTGTGTAAACCTTGCACTGACTGTGACTGAGACTCACACCGTTCTGTGTGTAAACCTTGCACTGACTGTGACTGAGACTCACACCGTGCTGTGTGTAAACCTTGCACTGACTGTGACTGAGACTCACACCGTGCATTGTGCAAACCTTGCTCTGACTGTGACTGAGACTCACACCGTGCTGTGTGTAAACCTTGCAATGACTGTGACTGAGACTCACACCGTGCTGTGTGTAAACCTTGCACTGACTGTGACTGAGACTCATACCATGCTGTGTGTAAACCTTGCACGGACTGTGACTGAGACTCACACTGTGCTGTGTGTAAACCTTGCACTGACTGTGACTGAGACTCACACCGTGCTGTGTGTAAACCTTGCACTGACTGTGACTGAGACTCACGCATTGTGCTGTGTGTAAACATTGCACTGACTGTGACTGAGACTCTCACCGTGCTGTGTGTAAACCCTGCACTGGCTGTGACTGAGACTCACGCACCGTGCTGTGTGTAAACCTTGCACTGACTGTGACTGAGACTCACACCGTGCTGTGTGTAAACCTTGCACTGACTGTGACTGAGACTCACACCGTGCTGTGTGCAAACCTTGCTCTGACTGACTGAGAGGCACACCGTGCTGTGTGCAAATCTTGCACTGACTGTGACTGAGACTCACACCGTGCTGTGTGTAAACATTGCACTGACTGTGACTGAGACTCACACCGTGCTGTGTGTAAACCTTGCACTGACTGTGACTGAGACTCACACCGTGCTGTGTGCAAACCTTGCTCTGACTGACTTAAACTCACACCGTGCTGTGTGCAAACCTTGCACTGACTGTGACTGAGACTCACATCGTGCTGTGTGTAAACCTTGCACTGACTGTGACTGAGACTCACACCGTGCTGTGTGTAAACCTTGCACTGACTGTGACTGAGTCTCACACCGTGCTGTGTGTAAACCTTGCACTGACTGTGACTGAGACTCACACCGTGCTGTGTGTAAACCTTGCACTGACTGTGACTGAGACTCACACCGTGCTGTGTGTAAACCTTGCACTGACTGTGACTGAGACTCACACCGTGCTGTGTGCAAACCTTGCACTGACTGTGACTGAGACTCACACCGTGCTGTGTGTAAACCTTGCACTGACTGTGACTGAGACTCACACCGTGCTGTGTGTAAACCTTACACTGACTGTGACTGAGACTCATACCGTGTTGTGTGTAAACCTTGCACTGACTGTGACTGAGACTCACGCTGTGCTGTGTGTTAACCTTGCACTGACTGTGACTGAGACTCACACCGTGCTGTGTGTAAACCTTGCTCTGACTGTGACTGAGACTCACACCGTGCTGTGTGTAATCCTTGCACTGACTGTGACTGAGACTCACACCGTGCTGTGTGTAAACCTTGCACTGACTGTGACTGAGACTCACACCGTGCTGTGTGTAAACCTTGCACTGACTGTGACTGAGACTCACACCATGCTGTGTGTAAACCTTGCACTGACTGTGACTGAGACTCACACCGTGCTGTGTGTAAACCTTGCACTGACTGTGACTGAGACTCACACATTGTGCTGTGTGTAAACATTGCACTGACTGTGACTGAGACTCACACCGTGCTGTGTGTAAACCTTGCACTGACCGTGACTGAGACTCACACCGTGCTGTGTGTAAACCTTGCACTGACTGTGACTGAGACTCACACCGTGCTGTGTGTAAACCTTGCACTGACTGTGACTGAGACTCACACCGTGCTGTGTGTAAACCTTGCACTGACTGTGACTGAGACTCACGCACCGTGCTGTGTGTAAACCTTGCACTGACTGTGACTGAGACTCACACCGTGCTGTGTGTAAACCTTGCACTGACTGTGACTGAGACTCACACCGTGCTGTGTGTAAACCTTGCAGTGACTGTGACTGAGACTCACACCGTGCTGTGTGCAAACCTTGCTCTGACTGACTGAGACTCACACCGTGCTGTGTGTAAACCTTGCACTGACTGTGACTGAGACTCACACCGTGCTGTGTGTAAACCCTGCACTGACTGTGACTGAGACTCACACCGTGCTGTGTGTAAACCTTGCACTGACTGTGACTGAGACTCACGCACCGTGCTGTGTGTAAGCCTTGCACTGACTGTGACTGAGACTCACACCGTGCTGTGTGTAAACCTTGCACTGACTGTGACTGAGACTCACACCGTGCTGTGTGTAAACCTTGCAGTGACTGTGACTGAGACTCACACCGTGCTGTGTGCAAACCTTGCTCTGACTGACTGAGACTCACACCGTGCTGTGTGTAAACCTTGCACTGACTGTGACTGAGACTCACACCGTGCTGTGTGTAAACCTTGCACTGACTGTGACTGAGACTCACACCGTGCTGTGTGTAAACCTTGCACTGACTGTGACTGAGACTCACACCGTGCTGTGTGTAAACCTTGCACTGACTGTGACTGAGACTCACACCGTGCTGTGTGCAAAGCTTGCTCTGACTGTGACTGAGACTCACACCGTGCTGTGTGCAAACCTTGCTCTGACTGTGACTGAGACTCACACCGTGCTGTGTGTAAACCTTGCACTGACTGTGACTGAGACTCAGACCGTGCTGTGTGTAAACCTTGCAGTGACTGTGACTGAGTCTCACACCGTGCTGCGTGTAAACCTTGCACTGACTGTGACTGAGACTCACACCGTGCTGTGTGCAAACCTTGCACTGACTGTGACTGAGACTCACACCGTGCTCTGTGTAAACCTTGCACTGACTGTGACTGAGACTCACACCGTGCTGTGTGCAAACCTTGCTCTGACTGACTGAGACTCACACCGTGCTGTGTGCAAACCTTGCACTGACTGTCACTGAGACTCACATCGTGATGTGTGTAAACCTTGCACAGACTGTGACTGAGACTTACACCGTGCTGTGTGTAAACCTTGCACTGACTGTGACTGAGTCTCACACCGTGCTGCGTGTAAACCTTGCACTGACTGTGACTGAGACTCACTCCGTGGTGTGTGTAAACCTTACACTGACTGTGACTGAGACTCACACCGTGTTGTCTGTAAACCTTGCACTGACTGTGACTGAGACTCACACTGTGCTGTGTGTTAACCTTGCACTGACTGTGACTGAGACTCACACCATGCTGTGTGTAAACCTTGCTCTGACTGTGACTGAGACTCACACCGTGCTGTGTGTAATCCTTGCACTGACTGTGACTGAGACTCACACCGTGCTGTGTGTAAACCTTGCACTGACTGTGACTGAGACTCACACCGTGCTGTGTGTAAACCTTGCACTGACTGTGACTGAGACTCACGCACCGTGCTGTGTGTAAACCTTGCACTGACTGTGACTGAGACTCACACCGTGCTGTGTGTAAACATTGCACTGACTGAGACTGAGACTCACACCGTGCTGTGTGTAAATCTTGCACTGACTGTGACTGAGACTCACACCATGCTGTGTGCAAACCTTGCTCTGATTGACTGAGACTCATACCGTGCTGTGTGCAAACTTGCACTGACTGTGACAGAGACTCACATCGTGCTGTGTGTAAACCTTGCACTGACTGTGACTGAGACTCACACCGTGCTGTGTGTAACCCTTGCACTGACTGTGACTGAGACTCACACCGTGCTTTGTGTAAACCTTGCACTGACTGTGACTGAGACTCACACCGTGCTGTGTGCAAACCTTGCACTGACTGTGACTGAGACTCACACCGTGCTCTGTGCAAACCTTGCACTGACGGTGACTGAGACTCACACCGTTCTGTGTGTAAACCTTGCACTGACTGTGACTGAGACTCACACCGTGCTGTGTGTAAACCATGCACTGACTGTGACTGAGACTCACACCGTGCTGTGTGCAAACCTTGCTCTGACTGTGACTGAGACTCACGCACCGTGCTGTGTGTAAGCCTTGCACTGACTGTGACTGAGACTCACACCGTGCTGTGTGTAAACCTTGCACTGACTGTGACTGAGACTCACACCGTGCTTTGTGTAAACCTTGCACTGACTGTGACTGAGACTCACACCGTGCTGTGTGCAAACCTTGCACTGACTGTGACTGAGACTCACGCATTGTGCTGTGTGTAAACATTGCACTGACTGTGACTGAGACTCACACCGTGCTGTGTGTAAACCAAGCACTGACTGTGACTGAGACTCACACCGTGCTGTGTGCAAACCTTGCTCTGACTGACTGAGACTCACACCGTGCTGTGTGCAAACCTTGCACTGACTGTGACTGAGACTCACATCGTGATGTGTGTAAACCTTGCACAGACTGTGACTGAGACTCACACCGTGCTGTGTGTAAACCTTGCACTGACTGTGACTGAGACTCACACCGTGCTGTGTGTAAACCTTGCACTGACTGTGACTGAGACTCACACCGTGCTGTGTGTAAACCTTGCACTGACTGTGACTGAGACTCACACCGTGCTGTGTGTAAACCTTGCACTGACTGTGACTGAGACTCACACCGTGGTGTGTGTAAACCTTACACTGACTGTGACTGAGACTCACACCGTGTTGTGTGTAAACCTTGCACTGACTGTGACTGAGACTCACACTGTGCTGTGTGTTAACCTTGCACTGACTGTGACTGAGACTCACACCGTGCTGTGTGTAAACCTTGCTCTGACTGTGACTGAGACTCACACCGTGCTGTGTGTAATCCTTGCACTGACTGTGACTGAGACTCACACCGTGCTGTGTGTAAACCTTGCACTGACTGTGATTGAGACTCACACCGTGCTGTGTGTAAACCTTGCACTGACTGTGACTGAGACTCACACCGTGCTGTGTGTAAACCTTGCACTGACTGTGACTGAGACTCACACCGTGCTGTGTGTAAACCTTGCACTGACTGTGACTGAGACTCACACCGTGCTGTGTGTAAACCTTGCACTGACCGTGACTGAGACTCACACCGTGCTGTGTGTAAACCTTGCACTGACTGTGACTGAGACTCACACCGTGCTGTGTGAAAACCTTGCACTGACTGTGACTGAGACTCACACCGTGCTGTGTGTAAACCTTGCACTGACTGTGACTGAGACTCACGCACCGTGCTGTGTGTAAACCTTGCACTGACTGTGACTGAGACTCACACCGTGCTGTGTGTAAACCTTGCACTGACTGTGACTGAGACGCACACCGTGCTGTGTGTAAACATTGCACTGACTGAGACTGAGACTCACACCGTGCTGTGTGTAAATCTTGCACTGACTGTGACTGAGACTCACACCGTGCTGTGTGCAAACCTTGCACTGACTGTGACTGAGACTCACACCGTGCTGTGTGTAAACATTGCACTGACTGTGACAGAGACTCACATCGTGATGTGTGTAAACCTTGCACTGACTGTGACTGAGACTCACACCGTGCTGTGTGTAACCCTTGCACTGACTGTGACTGAGACTCACACCGAGATTTGTGCAAACCTTGCACTGACTGTGACTGAGACTCACACCGTGCTGTGTGTAAACCTTGCACTGACTGTGACTGAGACTCACACCGTTCTGTGTGTAAACCTTGCACTGACTGTGACTGAGACTCACACCGTGCTGTGTGTAAACCATGCACTGACTGTGCCTGAGACTCACACCGTGCTGTGTGCAAACCTTGCTCTGACTGTGACTGAGACTCACACCGTGCTGTGTGTAAACCTTGCACTGACTGTGACTGAGACTCACACCATGCTGTGTGTAAACCTTGCACTGACTGTGACTGAGACTCACACCGTGCTGTGTGCAAACCTTGCTCTGACTGTGACTGAGACTCACACCGTGCTGTGTGTAAACCTTGCACTGACTGTGACTGAGACTCACACCGTGCTGTGTGTAAACCTTGCACTGACTGTGACTGAGACTCACACCGTGCTGTGTGTAACCCTTGCACTGACTGTGACTGAGACTCACACCGTGCTGTGTGTAAACCTTGCACTGACTGTGACTGAGACTCACACCGTGCTGTGTGTAAACCTTGCACTGACTGTGACTGAGACTCACACCGTTCTGTGTGTAAACCTTGCACTGACTGTGACTGAGACTCACACCGTGCATTGTGCAAACCTTGCTCTGACTGTGACTGAGACTCACACCGTGCTGTGTGTAAACCTTGCACTGACTGTGACTGAGACTCACGCACCGTGCTGTGTGTAAACCTTGCACTGACTGTGACTGAGACTCACACCGTGCTGTGTGTAAACCTTGCACTGACTGTGACTGAGACTCACGCATTGTGCTGTGTGTAAACCTTGCACTGACTGTGACTGAGACTCACACCGTGCTGTGTGTAAACCTTGCACTGACTGTGACTGAGACTCACACCGTGCTGTGTGTAAACCTTGCACTGACTGTGACTGAGACTCACACCGTGCTGTGTGTAAACCTTGCACTGACCGTGACTGAGACTCACACCGTGCTGTGTGTAAACCTTGCACTGACTGTGACTGAGACTCACACCGTGCTGTGTGAAAACCTTGCACTGACTGTGACTGAGACTCACACCGTGCTGTGTGTAAACCTTGCACTGACTGTGACTGAGACTCACGCACCGTGCTGTGTGTAAACCTTGCACTGACTGTGACTGAGACTCACACCGTGCTGTGTGTAAACCTTGCACTGACTGTGACTGAGACGCACACCGTGCTGTGTGTAAACATTGCACTGACTGAGACTGAGACTCACACCGTGCTGTGTGTAAATCTTGCACTGACTGTGACTGAGACTCACACCGTGCTGTGTGCAAACCTTGCACTGACTGTGACTGAGACTCACACCGTGCTGTGTGTAAACATTGCACTGACTGTGACTGAGACTCACATCGTGATGTGTGTAAACCTTGCACTGACTGTGACTGAGACTCACACCGTGCTGTGTGTAACCCTTGCACTGACTGTGACTGAGACTCACACCGAGATTTGTGCAAACCTTGCACTGACTGTGACTGAGACTCACACCGTGCTGTGTGTAAACCTTGCACTGACTGTGACTGAGACTCACACCGTTCTGTGTGTAAACCTTGCACTGACTGTGACTGAGACTCACACCGTGCTGTGTGTAAACCATGCACTGACTGTGACTGAGACTCACACCGTGCTGTGTGCAAACCTTGCTCTGACTGTGACTGAGACTCACACCGTGCTGTGTGTAAACCTTGCACTGACTGTGACTGAGACTCACACCATGCTGTGTGTAAACCTTGCACTGACTGTGACTGAGACTCACACCGTGCTGTGTGCAAACCTTGCTCTGACTGTGACTGAGACTCACACCGTGCTGTGTGTAAACCTTGCACTGACTGTGACTGAGACTCACATCGTGCTGTGTGTAAACCTTGCACTGACTGTGACTGAGACTCACACCGTGCTGTGTGTAACCCTTGCACTGACTGTGACTGAGACTCACACCGTGCTGTGTGTAAACCTTGCACTGACTGTGACTGAGACTCACACCGTGCTGTGTGTAAACCTTGCACTGACTGTGACTGAGACTCACACCGTTCTGTGTGTAAACCTTGCACTGACTGTGACTGAGACTCACACCGTGCATTGTGCAAACCTTGCTCTGACTGTGACTGAGACTCACACCGTGCTGTGTGTAAACCTTGCACTGACTGTGACTGAGACTCACGCACCGTGCTGTGTGTAAACCTTGCACTGACTGTGACTGAGACTCACACCGTGCTGTGTGTAAACCTTGCACTGACTGTGACTGAGACGCACACCGTGCTGTGTGTAAACCCTGCACTGACTGTGACTGAGACTCACACCGTGCTGTGTGTAAACCTTGCACTAACTTTGACTGAGACTCACACACCGTGCTGTGTGTAAGCCTTGCACTGACTGTGACTGACACTCACACCGTGCTGTGTGTAAACCTTGCAGTGACTGTGACTGAGACTCACACCGTGCTGTGTGCAAACCTTGCTCTGACTGACTGAGACTCACACTTGCTCTGTGCAAACCTTGCACTGACTGTGACTGAGACTCACATCGTGCTGTGTGTAAACCTTGCACTGACTGTGACTGAGACTCACACCGTGCTGTGTGTAAACCTTGCACTGACTGTGACTGAGACTCACACCGTGCTGTGTGTAAACCTTGCACTGACTGTGACTGAGATTCACACCGTGCTGTGTGTAAACCTTGCACTGACTGTGACTGAGACTCACGCACCGTGCTGCGTGTAAACCTTGCACTGACTGTGACTGAGACTCACACCGTGCTGTGTGCAAAGCTTGCTCTGACTGTGACTGAGACCCACACCGTGCTGTGTGCAAACCTTGCTCTGACTGTGACTGAGACTCACACCGTGCTGTGTGTAAACCTTGCACTGACTGTGACTGAGACTCAGACCGTGCTGTGTGTAAACCTTGCAGTGACTGTGACTGAGTCTCACACCGTGCTGCATGTAAACCTTGCACTGACTGTGACTGAGACTCACACCGTGCTGTGTGTAAACCTTGCACTGACTGTGACTGAGACTCACACCGTGCTGTGTGTAAACCTTGCACTGACTGTGACTGAGACTCACGCATTGTGCTGTGTGTAAACATTGCACTGACTGTGACTGAGACTCACACCGTGCTGTGTGTAAACCTTGCACTGACTGTGACTGAGACTCACACCGTGCTGTGTGCAAACCTTGCTCTGACTGTGACTGAGACTCACACCGTGCTGTGTGTAAACCTTGCACTGACTGTGACTGAGACTCAGACCGTGCTGTGTGTAAACCTTGCAGTGACTGTGACTGAGTCTCACACCGTGCTGCGTGTAAACCTTGCACTGACTGTGACTGAGACTCACACCGTGCTGTGTGCAAACCTTGCACTGACTGTGACTGAGACTCACACCGTGCTCTGTGTAAACCTTGCACTGACTGTGACTGAGACTCACGCATTGTGCTGTGTGTAAACATTGCACTGACTGTGACTGAGACTCACACCGTGCTGTGTGCAAACCTTGCACTGACTGTGACTGAGACTCACATCGTGATGTGTGTAAACCTTGCACAGACTGTGACTGAGACTCACACCGTGCTGTGTGTAAACCTTGCACTGACTGTGACTGAGTCTCACACCGTGCTGCGTGTAAACCTTGCACTGACTGTGACTGAGACTCACACCGTGCTGTGTGTAAACCTTGCACTGACTGTGACTGAGACTCACACCGTGCTGTGTGTAAACCTTGCACTGACTGTGACTGAGACTCACACCGTGCTGTCTGCAAACCTTGCACTGACTGTGACTGAGACTCACACCGTGCTGTGTGTAAACCTTGCACTGACTGTGACTGAGACTCACACCGTGGTGTGTGTAAACCTTACACTGACTGTGACTGAGACTCACACCGTGTTGTGTGTAAACCTTGCACTGACTGTGACTGAGACTCACACCGTGCTGTGTGTAAACCTTGCACTGACTGTGACTGAGACTAACACCGTGCTGTGTGTAAACCTTGCACTGACTGTGACTGAGACTCACACCATGCTGTGTGTAAACCTTGCTCTGACTGTGACTGAGACTCACACCGTGCTGTGTGTAATCCTTGCACTGACTGTGACTGAGACTCACACCGTGCTGTGTGTAAACCTTGCACTGACTGTGACTGAGACTCACACCGTGCTGTGTGTAAACCTTGCACTGACTGTGACTGAGACTCACGCACCGTGCTGTGTGTAAACCTTGCACTGACTGTGACTGAGACTCACACCGTGCTGTGTGTAAACATTGCACTGACTGAGACTGAGACTCACACCGTGCTGTGTGTAAATCTTGCACTGACTGTGACTGAGACTCACACCATGCTGTGTGCAAACCTTGCTCTGACTGACTGAGACTCATACCGTGCTGTGTGCAAACTTGCACTGACTGTGACAGAGACTCACATCGTGCTGTGTGTAAACCTTGCACTGACTGTGACTGAGACTCACACCGTGCTGTGTGTAACCCTTGCACTGACTGTGACTGAGACTCACACCGTGCTTTGTGTAAACCTTGCACTGACTGTGACTGAGACTCACACCGTGCTGTGTGTAAACCTTGCACTGACTGTGACTGAGACTCACACCGTTCTGTGTGTAAACCTTGCACTGACTGTGACTGAGACTCACACCGTGCTGTGTGTAAACCATGCACTGACTGTGACTGAGACTCACACCGTGCTGTGTGCAAACCTTGCTCTGACTGTGACTGAGACTCACGCACCGTGCTGTGTGTAAGCCTTGCACTGACTGTGACTGAGACTCACACCGTGCTGTGTGTAAACCTTGCACTGACTGTGACTGAGACTCACACCGTGCTGTGTGTAAACCTTGCAGTGACTGTGACTGAGACTCACACCGTGCTGTGTGCAAACCTTGCTCTGACTGACTGAGACTCACATCGTGCTGTGTGTAAACCTTGCACTGACTGTGACTGAGACTCACACCGTGCTGTGTGTAAACCTTGCACTGACTGTGACTGAGACTCACACCGTGCTGTGTGTAAACCTTGCACTGACTGTGACTGAGACTCACACCGTGCTGTGTGTAAACCTTGCACTGACTGTGACTGAGACTCACACCGTGCTGTGTGTAAACCTTGCACTGACTGTGACTGAGACTCACACCGTGCTGTGTGCAAAGCTTGCTCTGACTGTGACTGAGACTCACACCGTGCTGTGTGCAAACCTTGCTCTGACTGTGACTGAGACTCACACCGTGCTGTGTGTAAACCTTGCACTGACTGTGACTGAGACTCAGACCGTGCTGTGTGTAAACCTTGCAGTGACTGTGACTGAGTCTCACACCGTGCTGCGTGTAAACCTTGCACTGACTGTGATGAGACTCACACCGTGCTGTGTGTAAACCTTGCACTGACTGTGACTGAGACTCACACCGTGCTGTGTGCAAACCTTGCACTGACTGTGACTGAGACTCACGCATTGTGCTGTGTGTAAACATTGCACTGACTGTGACTGAGACTCACACCGTGCTGTGTGTAAACCAAGCACTGACTGTGACTGAGACTCACACCGTGCTGTGTGCAAACCTTGCTCTGACTGACTGAGACTCACACCGTGCTGTGTGCAAACCTTGCACTGACTGTGACTGAGACTCACATCGTGATGTGTGTAAACCTTGCACAGACTGTGACTGAGACTCACACCGTGCTGTGTGTAAACCTTGCACTGACTGTGACTGAGACTCACACCATGCTGTGTGTAAACCTTGCACTGACTGTGACTGAGACTCACACCGTGCTGTGTGTAAACCTTGCACTGACTGTGACTGAGACTCACACCGTGCTGTGTGCAAACCTTGCACTGACTGTGACTGAGACTCACACCGTGCTGTGTGTAAACCTTGCACTGACTGTGACTGAGACTCACACCGTGCTGTGTGTAAACCTTGCACTGACTGTGACTGAGACTCACACCGTGGTGTGTGTAAACCTTACACTGACTGTGACTGAGACTCACACCGTGTTGTGTGTAAACCTTGCACTGACTGTGACTGAGACTCACACTGTGCTGTGTGTTAACCTTGCACTGACTGTGACTGAGACTCACACCGTGCTGTGTGTAAACCTTGCTCTGACTGTGACTGAGACTCACACCGTGCTGTGTGTAATCCTTGCACTGACTGTGACTGAGACTCACACCGTGCTGTGTGTAAACCTTGCACTGACTGTGATTGAGACTCACACCGTGCTGTGTGTAAACCTTGCACTGACTGTGACTGAGACTCACACCGTGCTGTGTGTAAACCTTGCACTGACTGTGACTGAGACTCACACCGTGCTGTGTGTAAACCTTGCACTGACTGTGACTGAGACTCACACCGTGCTGTGTGTAAACCTTGCACTGACCGTGACTGAGACTCACACCGTGCTGTGTGTAAACCTTGCACTGACTGTGACTGAGACTCACACCGTGCTGTGTGAAAACCTTGCACTGACTGTGACTGAGACTCACACCGTGCTGTGTGTAAACCTTGCACTGACTGTGACTGAGACTCACGCACCGTGCTGTGTGTAAACCTTGCACTGACTGTGACTGAGACTCACACCGTGCTGTGTGTAAACCTTGCACTGACTGTGACTGAGACGCACACCGTGCTGTGTGTAAACATTGCACTGACTGAGACTGAGACTCACACCGTGCTGTGTGTAAATCTTGCACTGACTGTGACTGAGACTCACACCGTGCTGTGTGCAAACCTTGCACTGACTGTGACTGAGACTCACACCGTGCTGTGTGTAAACATTGCACTGACTGTGACTGAGACTCACATCGTGATGTGTGTAAACCTTGCACTGACTGTGACTGAGACTCACACCGTGCTGTGTGTAACCCTTGCACTGACTGTGACTGAGACTCACACCGAGATTTGTGTAAACCTTGCACTGACTGTGACTGAGACTCACACCGTGCTGTGTGTAAACCTTGCACTGACTGTGACTGAGACTCACACCGTTCTGTGTGTAAACCTTGCACTGACTGTGACTGAGACTCACACCGTGCTGTGTGTAAACCATGCACTGACTGTGACTGAGACTCACACCGTGCTGTGTGCAAACCTTGCTCTGACTGTGACTGAGACTCACACCGTGCTGTGTGTAAACCTTGCACTGACTGTGACTGAGACTCACACCATGCTGTGTGTAAACCTTGCACTGACTGTGACTGAGACTCACACCGTGCTGTGTGTAAACCTTGCACTGACTGTGACTGAGACTCACACCGTGCTGTGTGTAACCCTTGCACTGACTGTGACTGAGACTCACACCGTGCTGTGTGTAAACCTTGCACTGACTGTGACTGAGACTCACACCGTGCTGTGTGTAAACCTTGCACTGACTGTGACTGAGACTCACACCGTTCTGTGTGTAAACCTTGCACTGACTGTGACTGAGACTCACACCGTGCATTGTGCAAACCTTGCTCTGACTGTGACTGAGACTCACACACCGTGCTGTGTGTAAGCCTTGCACTGACTGTGACTGACACTCACACCGTGCTGTGTGTAAACCTTGCACTGACTGTGACTGAGACTCACACCGTGCTGTGTGTAAACCTTGCAGTGACTGTGACTGAGACTCACACCATGCTGTGTGCAAACCTTGCTCTGACTGACTGAGACTCACACCTGCTCTGTGCAAACCTTGCACTGACTGTGACTGAGACTCACATCGTGCTGTGTGTAAGCCTTGCACTGACTGTGACTGAGACTCACACCGTGCTGTGTGTAAACCTTGCACTGACTGTGACTGAGACTCACACCGTGCTGTGTGTAAACCTTGCAGTGACTGTGACTGAGACTCACACCGTGCTGTGTGCAAACCTTGCTCTGACTGACTGAGACTCACATCGTGCTGTGTGTAAACCTTGCACTGACTGTGACTGAGACTCACACCGTGCTGTGTGTAAACCTTGCACTGACTGTGACTGAGACTCACACCGTGCTGTGTGTAAACCTTGCACTGACTGTGACTGAGACTCACACCGTGCTGTGTGTAAACCTTGCACTGACTGTGACTGAGACTCACACCGTGCTGTGTGTAAACCTTGCACTGACTGTGACTGAGACTCACACCGTGCTGTGTGCAAAGCTTGCTCTGACTGTGACTGAGACTCACACCGTGCTGTGTGCAAACCTTGCTCTGACTGTGACTGAGACTCACACCGTGCTGTGTGTAAACCTTGCACTGACTGTGACTGAGACTCAGACCGTGCTGTGTGTAAACCTTGCAGTGACTGTGACTGAGTCTCACACCGTGCTGCGTGTAAACCTTGCACTGACTGTGACTGAGACTCACACCGTGCTGTGTGTAAACCTTGCACTGACTGTGACTGAGACTCACACCGTGCTGTGTGCAAACCTTGCACTGACTGTGACTGAGACTCACGCATTGTGCTGTGTGTAAACATTGCACTGACTGTGACTGAGACTCACACCGTGCTGTGTGTAAACCAAGCACTGACTGTGACTGAGACTCACACCGTGCTGTGTGCAAACCTTGCTCTGACTGACTGAGACTCACACCGTGCTGTGTGCAAACCTTGCACTGACTGTGACTGAGACTCACATCGTGATGTGTGTAAACCTTGCACAGACTGTGACTGAGACTCACACCGTGCTGTGTGTAAACCTTGCACTGACTGTGACTGAGACTCACACCATGCTGTGTGTAAACCTTGCACTGACTGTGACTGAGACTCACACCGTGCTGTGTGTAAACCTTGCACTGACTGTGACTGAGACTCACACCGTGCTGTGTGCAAACCTTGCACTAACTGTGACTGAGACTCACACCGTGCTGTGTGTAAACCTTGCACTGACTGTGACTGAGACTCACACCGTGCTGTGTGTAAACCTTGCACTGACTGTGACTGAGACTCACACCGTGGTGTGTGTAAACCTTACACTGACTGTGACTGAGACTCACACCGTGTTGTGTGTAAACCTTGCACTGACTGTGACTGAGACTCACACTGTGCTGTGTGTTAACCTTGCACTGACTGTGACTGAGACTCACACCGTGCTGTGTGTAAACCTTGCTCTGACTGTGACTGAGACTCACACCGTGCTGTGTGTAATCCTTGCACTGACTGTGACTGAGACACACACCGTGCTGTGTGTAAACCTTGCACTGACTGTGATTGAGACTCACACCGTGCTGTGTGTAAACCTTGCACTGACTGTGACTGAGACTCACACCGTGCTGTGTGTAAACCTTGCACTGACTGTGACTGAGACTCACACCGTGCTGTGTGTAAACCTTGCACTGACTGTGACTGAGACTCACACCGTGCTGTGTGTAAACCTTGCACTGACCGTGACTGAGACTCACACCGTGCTGTGTGTAAACCTTGCACTGACTGTGACTGAGACTCACACCGTGCTGTGTGAAAACCTTGCACTGACTGTGACTGAGACTCACACCGTGCTGTGTGTAAACCTTGCACTGACTGTGACTGAGACTCACGCACCGTGCTGTGTGTAAACCTTGCACTGACTGTGACTGAGACTCACACCGTGCTGTGTGTAAACCTTGCACTGACTGTGACTGAGACGCACACCGTGCTGTGTGTAAACATTGCACTGACTGAGACTGAGACTCACACCGTGCTGTGTGTAAATCTTGCACTGACTGTGACTGAGACTCACACCGTGCTGTGTGCAAACCTTGCACTGACTGTGACTGAGACTCACACCGTGCTGTGTGTAAACATTGCACTGACTGTGACTGAGACTCACATCGTGATGTGTGTAAACCTTGCACTGACTGTGACTGAGACTCACACCGTGCTGTGTGTAACCCTTGCACTGACTGTGACTGAGACTCACACCGAGATTTGTGTAAACCTTGCACTGACTGTGACTGAGACTCACACCGTGCTGTGTGTAAACCTTGCACTGACTGTGACTGAGACTCACACCGTTCTGTGTGTAAACCTTGCACTGACTGTGACTGAGACTCACACCGTGCTGTGTGTAAACCATGCACTGACTGTGACTGAGACTCACACCGTGCTGTGTGCAAACCTTGCTCTGACTGTGACTGAGACTCACACCGTGCTGTGTGTAAACCTTGCACTGACTGTGACTGAGACTCACACCATGCTGTGTGTAAACCTTGCACTGACTGTGACTGAGACTCACACCGTGCTGTGTGTAAACCTTGCACTGACTGTGACTGAGACTCACACCGTGCTGTGTGTAACCCTTGCACTGACTGTGACTGAGACTCACACCGTGCTGTGTGTAAACCTTGCACTGACTGTGACTGAGACTCACACCGTGCTGTGTGTAAACCTTGCACTGACTGTGACTGAGACTCACACCGTTCTGTGTGTAAACCTTGCACTGACTGTGACTGAGACTCACACCGTGCATTGTGCAAACCTTGCTCTGACTGTGACTGAGACTCACACCGTGCTGTGTGTAAACCTTGCACTGACTGTGACTGAGACTCACGCACCGTGCTGTGTGTAAACCTTGCACTGACTGTGACTGAGACTCACACCGTGCTGTGTGTAAACCTTGCACTGACTGTGACTGAGACGCACACCGTGCTGTGTGTAAACCCTGCACTGACTGTGACTGAGACTCACACCGTGCTGTGTGTAAACCTTGCACTGACTGTGACTGAGACTCACACACCGTGCTGTGTGTAAGCCTTGCACTGACTGTGACTGACACTCACACCGTGCTGTGTGTAAACCTTGCACTGACTGTGACTGAGACTCACACCGTGCTGTGTGTAAACCTTGCAGTGACTGTGACTGAGACTCACACCATGCTGTGTGCAAACCTTGCTCTGACTGACTGAGACTCACACCTGCTCTGTGCAAACCTTGCACTGACTGTGACTGAGACTCACATCGTGCTGTGTGTAAACCTTGCACTGACTGTGACTGAGACTCACACCGTGCTGTGTGTAAACCTTGCACTGACTGTGACTGAGACTCACACCGTGCTGTGTGTAAACCTTGCACTGACTGTGACTGAGACTCACACCGTGCTGTGTGTAAACCTTGCACTGACTGTGACTGAGACTCACACCGTGCTGTGTGTAAACCTTGCACTGACTGTGACTGAGACTCACACCGTGCTGTGTGCAAAGCTTGCTCTGACTGTGACTGAGACTCACACCGTGCTGTGTGCAAACCTTGCTCTGACTGTGACTGAGACTCACACCGTGCTGTGTGTAAACCTTGCACTGACTGTGACTGAGACTCAGACCGTGCTGTGTGTAAACCTTGCAGTGACTGTGACTGAGTCTCACACCGTGCTGCATGTAAACCTTGCACTGACTGTGACTGAGACTCACACCGTGCTGTGTGTAAACCTTGCACTGACTGTGACTGAGACTCACACCGTGCTGTGTGTAAACCTTGCACTGACTGTGACTGAGACTCACACCGTGCTGTGTGTAAACCTTGCACTGACTGTGACTGAGACTCACACCGTGCTGTGTGCAAACCTTGCTCTGACTGACTGAGACTCACACCGTGCTGTGTGCAAACCTTGCACTGACTGTGACTGAGACTCACATCGTGATGTGTGTAAACCTTGCACAGACTGTGACTGAGACTCACACCGTGCTGTGTGTAAACCTTGCACTGACTGTGACTGAGTCTCACACCGTGCTGCGTGTAAACCTTGCACTGACTGTGACTGAGACTCACACCGTGCTGTGTGTAAACCTTGCACTGACTGTGACTGAGACTCACACCGTGCTGTGTGTAAACCTTGCACTGACTGTGACTGAGACTCACACCGTGCTGTCTGCAAACCTTGCACTGACTGTGACTGAGACTCACACCGTGCTGTCTGTAAACCTTGCACTGACTGTGACTGAGACTCACACCGTGGTGTGTGTAAACCTTACACTGACTGTGACTGAGACTCACACCGTGTTGTGTGTAAACCTTGCACTGACTGTGACTGAGACTCACACCGTGCTGTGTGTAAACCTTGCACTGACTGTGACTGAGACTCACACCGTGCTGTGTGTAAACCTTGCACTGACTGTGACTGAGACTCACACCATGCTGTGTGTAAACCTTGCTCTGACTGTGACTGAGACTCACACCGTGCTGTGTGTAATCCTTGCACTGACTGTGACTGAGACTCACACCGTGCTGTGTGTAAACCTTGCACTGACTGTGACTGAGACTCACACCGTGCTGTGTGTAAACCTTGCACTGACTGTGACTGAGACTCACGCACCGTGCTGTGTGTAAACCTTGCACTGACTGTGACTGAGACTCACACCGTGCTGTGTGTAAACATTGCACTGACTGAGACTGAGACTCACACCGTGCTGTGTGTAAATCTTGCACTGACTGTGACTGAGACTCACACCATGCTGTGTGCAAACCTTGCTCTGACTGACTGAGACTCATACCGTGCTGTGTGCAAACTTGCACTGACTGTGACAGAGACTCACATCGTGCTGTGTGTAAACCTTGCACTGACTGTGACTGAGACTCACACCGTGCTGTGTGTAACCCTTGCACTGACTGTGACTGAGACTCACACCGTGCTTTGTGTAAACCTTGCACTGACTGTGACTGAGACTCACACCGTGCTGTGTGTAAACCTTGCACTGACTGTGACTGAGACTCACACCGTTCTGTGTGTAAACCTTGCACTGACTGTGACTGAGACTCACACCGTGCTGTGTGTAAACCATGCACTGACTGTGACTGAGACTCACACCGTGCTGTGTGCAAACCTTGCTCTGACTGTGACTGAGACTCACGCACCGTGCTGTGTGTAAGCCTTGCACTGACTGTGACTGAGACTCACACCATGCTGTGTGTAAACCTTGCACTGACTGTGACTGAGACTCACACCGTGCTGTGTGTAAACCTTGCAGTGACTGTGACTGAGACTCACACCGTGCTGTGTGCAAACCTTGCTCTGACTGACTGAGACTCACATCGTGCTGTGTGTAAACCTTGCACTGACTGTGACTGAGACTCACACCGTGCTGTGTGTAAACCTTGCACTGACTGTGACTGAGACTCACACCGTGCTGTGTGTAAACCTTGCACTGACTGTGACTGAGACTCACACCGTGCTGTGTGTAAACCTTGCACTGACTGTGACTGAGACTCACACCGTGCTGTGTGTAAACCTTGCACTGACTGTGACTGAGACTCACACCGTGCTGTGTGCAAAGCTTGCTCTGACTGTGACTGAGACTCACACCGTGCTGTGTGCAAACCTTGCTCTGACTGTGACTGAGACTCACACCGTGCTGTGTGTAAACCTTGCACTGACTGTGACTGAGACTCAGACCGTGCTGTGTGTAGACCTTGCAGTGACTGTGACTGAGTCTCACACCGTGCTGCGTGTAAACCTTGCACTGACTGTGACTGAGACTCACACCGTGCTGTGTGTAAACCTTGCACTGACTGTGACTGAGACTCACACCGTACTGTGTGCAAACCTTACACTGACTGTGACTGAGACTCACGCATTGTGCTGTGTGTAAACATTGCACTGACTGTGACTGAGACTCACACCGTGCTGTGTGTAAACCAAGCACTGACTGTGACTGAGACTCACACCGTGCTGTGTGCAAACCTTGCTCTGACTGACTGAGACTCACACCGTGCTGTGTGCAAACCTTGCACTGACTGTGACTGAGACTCACATCGTGATGTGTGTAAACCTTGCACAGACTGTGACTGAGACTCACACCGTGCTGTGTGTAAACCTTGCACTGACTGTGACTGAGACTCACACCATGCTGTGTGTAAACCTTGCACTGACTGTGACTGAGACTCACACCGTGCTGTGTGTAAACCTTGCACTGACTGTGACTGAGACTCACACCGTGCTGTGTGCAAACCTTGCACTGACTGTGACTGAGACTCACACCGTGCTGTGTGTAAACCTTGCACTGACTGTGACTGAGACTCACACCGTGCTGTGTGTAAACCTTGCACTGACTGTGACTGAGACTCACACCGTGGTGTGTGTAAACCTTACACTGACTGTGACTGAGACTCACACCGTGTTGTGTGTAAACCTTGCACTGACTGTGACTGAGACTCACACTGTGCTGTGTGTTAACCTTGCACTGACTGTGACTGAGACTCACACCGTGCTGTGTGTAAACCTTGCTCTGACTGTGACTGAGACTCACACCGTGCTGTGTGTAATCCTTGCACTGACTGTGACTGAGACTCACACCGTGCTGTGTGTAAACCTTGCACTGACTGTGATTGAGACTCACACCGTGCTGTGTGTAAACCTTGCACTGACTGTGACTGAGACTCACACCGTGCTGTGTGTAAACCTTGCACTGACTGTGACTGAGACTCACACCGTGCTGTGTGTAAACCTTGCACTGACTGTGACTGAGACTCACACCGTGCTGTGTGTAAACCTTGCACTGACCGTGACTGAGACTCACACCGTGCTGTGTGTAAACCTTGCACTGACTGTGACTGAGACTCACACCGTGCTGTGTGAAAACCTTGCACTGACTGTGACTGAGACTCACACCGTGCTGTGTGTAAACCTTGCACTGACTGTGACTGAGACTCACGCACCGTGCTGTGTGTAAACCTTGCACTGACTGTGACTGAGACTCACACCGTGCTGTGTGTAAACCTTGCACTGACTGTGACTGAGACGCACACCGTGCTGTGTGTAAACATTGCACTGACTGAGACTGAGACTCACACCGTGCTGTGTGTAAATCTTGCACTGACTGTGACTGAGACTCACACCGTGCTGTGTGCAAACCTTGCACTGACTGTGACTGAGACTCACACCGTGCTGTGTGTAAACATTGCACTGACTGTGACTGAGACTCACATCGTGATGTGTGTAAACCTTGCACTGACTGTGACTGAGACTCACACCGTGCTGTGTGTAACCCTTGCACTGACTGTGACTGAGACTCACACCGAGATTTGTGTAAACCTTGCACTGACTGTGACTGAGACTCACACCGTGCTGTGTGTAAACCTTGCACTGACTGTGACTGAGACTCACACCGTTCTGTGTGTAAACCTTGCACTGACTGTGACTGAGACTCACACCGTGCTGTGTGTAAACCATGCACTGACTGTGACTGAGACTCACACCGTGCTGTGTGCAAACCTTGCTCTGACTGTGACTGAGACTCACACCGTGCTGTGTGTAAACCTTGCACTGACTGTGACTGAGACTCACACCATGCTGTGTGTAAACCTTGCACTGACTGTGACTGAGACTCACACCGTGCTGTGTGTAAACCTTGCACTGACTGTGACTGAGACTCACACCGTGCTGTGTGTAACCCTTGCACTGACTGTGACTGAGACTCACACCGTGCTGTGTGTAAACCTTGCACTGACTGTGACTGAGACTCACACCGTGCTGTGTGTAAACCTTGCACTGACTGTGACTGAGACTCACACCGTTCTGTGTGTAAACCTTGCACTGACTGTGACTGAGACTCACACCGTGCATTGTGCAAACCTTGCTCTGACTGTGACTGAGACTCACACCGTGCTGTGTGTAAACCTTGCACTGACTGTGACTGAGACTCACGCACCGTGCTGTGTGTAAACCTTGCACTGACTGTGACTGAGACTCACACCGTGCTGTGTGTAAACCTTGCACTGACTGTGACTGAGACGCACACCGTGCTGTGTGTAAACCCTGCACTGACTGTGACTGAGACTCACACCGTGCTGTGTGTAAACCTTGCACTGACTGTGACTGAGACTCACACACCGTGCTGTGTGTAAGCCTTGCACTGACTGTGACTGACACTCACACCGTGCTGTGTGTAAACCTTGCACTGACTGTGACTGAGACTCACACCGTGCTGTGTGTAAACCTTGCAGTGACTGTGACTGAGACTCACACCATGCTGTGTGCAAACCTTGCTCTGACTGACTGAGACTCACACCTGCTCTGTGCAAACCTTGCACTGACTGTGACTGAGACTCACATCGTGCTGTGTGTAAACCTTGCACTGACTGTGACTGAGACTCACACCGTGCTGTGTGTAAACCTTGCACTGACTGTGACTGAGACTCACACCGTGCTGTGTGTAAACCTTGCACTGACTGTGACTGAGACTCACACCGTGCTGTGTGTAAACCTTGCACTGACTGTGACTGAGACTCACACCGTGCTGTGTGTAAACCTTGCACTGACTGTGACTGAGACTCACACCGTGCTGTGTGCAAAGCTTGCTCTGACTGTGACTGAGACTCACACCGTGCTGTGTGCAAACCTTGCTCTGACTGTGACTGAGACTCACACCGTGCTGTGTGTAAACCTTGCACTGACTGTGACTGAGACTCAGACCGTGCTGTGTGTAAACCTTGCAGTGACTGTGACTGAGTCTCACACCGTGCTGCATGTAAACCTTGCACTGACTGTGACTGAGACTCACACCGTGCTGTGTGTAAACCTTGCACTGACTGTGACTGAGACTCACACCGTGCTGTGTGTAAACCTTGCACTGACTGTGACTGAGACTCACGCATTGTGCTGTGTGTAAACATTGCACTGACTGTGACTGAGACTCACACCGTGCTGTGTGTAAACCTTGCACTGACTGTGACTGAGACTCACACCGTGCTGTGTGCAAACCTTGCTCTGACTGACTGAGACTCACACCGTGCTGTGTGCAAACCTTGCACTGACTGTGACTGAGACTCACATCGTGATGTGTGTAAACCTTGCACAGACTGTGACTGCGACTCACACCGTGCTGTGTGTAAACCTTGCACTGACTGTGACTGAGTCTCACACCGTGCTGCGTGTAAACCTTGCACTGACTGTGACTGAGACTCACACCGTGCTGTGTGTAAACCTTGCACTGACTGTGACTGAGACTCACACCGTGCTGTGTGTAAACCTTTGCTCTGACTGTGACTGAGACTCACACCGTGCTGTGTGCAAACCTTGCACTGACTGTGACTGAGACTCACACCGTGCTGTGTGTAAACCTTGCACTGACTGTGACTGAGACTCACACCGTGCTGTGTGTAAACCTTGCACTGACTGTGACTGAGACTCACACCGTGTTGTGTGTAAACCTTGCACTGACTGTGACTGAGACTCACACTGTGCTGTGTGTTAACCTTGCACTGACTGTGACTGAGACTCACACCGTGCTGTGTGTAAACCTTGCTCTGACTGTGACTGAGACTCACACCGTGCTGTGTGTAATCCTTGCACTGACTGTGACTGAGACTCACACCGTGCTGTGTGTAAACCTTGCACTGACTGTGACTGAGACTCACACCGTGCTGTGTGTAAACCTTGCACTGACTGTGACTGAGACTCACACCGTGCTGTGTGTAAACCTTGCACTGACTGTGACTGAGACTCACACCGTGCTGTGTGTAAACCTTGCACTGACTGTGACTGAGACTCACACCGTGCTGTGTGTAAACCTTGCACTGACCGTGACTGAGACGCACACCGTGCTGTGTGTAAACCTTGCACTGACTGTGACTGAGACTCACACCGTGCTGTGTGAAAACCTTGCACTGACTGTGACTGAGACTCACACCGTGCTGTGTGTAAACCTTGCACTGACTGTGACTGAGACTCACACCGTTCTGTGTGTAAACCTTGCACTCACTGTGACTGAGACTCACACCGTGCTGTGTGTAAACCTTGCACTGACTGTGACTGAGACTCACACCGTGCATTGTGCAAACCTTGCTCTGACTGTGACTGAGACTCACACCGTGCTGTGTGTAAACACTGCACTGACTGTGACTGAGACTCACGCACCGTGCTGTGTGTAAGCCTTGCACTGACTGTGACTGAGACTCACACCGTGCTGTGTGTAAACCTTGCACTGACTGTGACTGAGACTCACACCGTGCTGTGTGTAAACCTTGCAGTGACTGTGACTGAGACTCACACCGTGCTGTGTGCAAACCTTGCTCTGACTGTGACTGAGACTCACACCGTGCTGTGTGCAAACCTTGCTCTGACTGTGACTGAGACTCACACCGTGCTGTGTGTAAACCTTGCACTGACTGTGACTGAGACTCAGACCGTGCTGTGTGTAAACCTTGCAGTGACTGTGACTGAGTCTCACACCGTGCTGCGTGTCAACCTTGCACTGACTGTGACTGAGACTCACACCGTGCTGTGTGTAAACCTTGCACTGACTGTGACTGAGACTCACGCATTGTGCTGTGTGTAAACATTGCACTGACTGTGACTGAGACTCACACCGTGCTGTGTGTAAACCTTGCACTGACTGTGACTGAGACTCACACCGTGCTGTGTGCAAACCTTGCTCTGACTGACTGAGACTCACACCGTGCTGTGTGCAAACCTTGCACTGACTGTGACTGAGACTCACATCGTGATGTGTGTAAACCTTGCACAGACTGTGACTGAGACTCACACCGTGCTGTGTGTAAACCTTGCACTGACTGTGACTGAGTCTCACACCGTGCTGCGTGTAAACCTTGCACTGACTGTGACTGAGACTCACACCGTGCTGTGTGTAAACCTTGCACTGACTGTGACTGAGACTCACACCGTGCTGTGTGTAAACCTTTGCTCTGACTGTGACTGAGACTCACACCGTGCTGTGTGCAAACCTTGCACTGACTGTGACTGAGACTCACACCGTGCTGTGTGTAAACCTTGCACTGACTGTGACTGAGACTCACACCGTGCTGTGTGTAAACCTTGCACTGACTGTGACTGAGACTCACACCGTGCTGTGTGTAAACCTTGCACTGACTGTGACTGAGACTCACACCATGCTGTGTGTAAACCTTGCACTGACTGTGACTGAGACTCTCACCGTGCTGTGTGTAAACCCTGCACTGGCTGTGACTGAGACTCACGCACCGTGCTGTGTGTAAACCTTGCACTGACTGTGACTGAGACTCACACCGTGCTGTGTGTAAACCTTGCACTGACTGTGACTGAGACTCACACCGTGCTGTGTGCAAACCTTGCTCTGACTGACTGAGAGGCACACCGTGCTGTGTGCAAACCTTGCACTGACTGTGACTGAGACTCACACCGTGCTGTGTGTAAACCTTTGCTCTGACTGTGACTGAGACTCACACCGTGCTGTGTGCAAACCTTGCACTGACTGTGACTGAGACTCACACCGTGCTGTGTGTAAACCTTGCACTGACTGTGACTGAGACTCACACCGTGCTGTGTGTAAACCTTGCACTGACTGTGACTGAGACTCACACCGTGTTGTGTGTAAACCTTGCACTGACTGTGACTGAGACTCACACTGTGCTGTGTGTTAACCTTGCACTGACTGTGACTGAGACTCACACCGTGCTGTGTGTAAACCTTGCTCTGACTGTGACTGAGACTCACACCGTGCTGTGTGTAATCCTTGCACTGACTGTGACTGAGACTCACACCGTGCTGTGTGTAAACCTTGCACTGACTGTGACTGAGACTCACACCGTGCTGTGTGTAAACCTTGCACTGACTGTGACTGAGACTCACACCGTGCTGTGTGTAAACCTTGCACTGACTGTGACTGAGACTCACACCGTGCTGTGTGTAAACCTTGCACTGACTGTGACTGAGACTCACACCGTGCTGTGTGTAAACCTTGCACTGACCGTGACTGAGACGCACACCGTGCTGTGTGTAAACCTTGCACTGACTGTGACTGAGACTCACACCGTGCTGTGTGTAAACCTTGCACTGACTGTGACTGAGACTCACACCGTTCTGTGTGTAAACCTTGCACTCACTGTGACTGAGACTCACACCGTGCTGTGTGTAAACCTTGCACTGACTGTGACTGAGACTCACACCGTGCATTGTGCAAACCTTGCTCTGACTGTGACTGAGACTCACACCGTGCTGTGTGTAAACCCTGCACTGACTGTGACTGAGACTCACGCACCGTGCTGTGTGTAAGCCTTGCACTGACTGTGACTGAGACTCACACCGTGCTGTGTGTAAACCTTGCACTGACTGTGACTGAGACTCACACCGTGCTGTGTGTAAACCTTGCAGTGACTGTGACTGAGACTCACACCGTGCTGTGTGCAAACCTTGCTCTGACTGTGACTGAGACTCACACCGTGCTGTGTGCAAACCTTGCTCTGACTGTGACTGAGACTCACACCGTGCTGTGTGTAAACCTTGCACTGACTGTGACTGAGACTCAGACCGTGCTGTGTGTAAACCTTGCAGTGACTGTGACTGAGTCTCACACCGTGCTGCGTGTCAACCTTGCACTGACTGTGACTGAGACTCACACCGTGCTGTGTGTAAACCTTGCACTGACTGTGACTGAGACTCACGCATTGTGCTGTGTGTAAACATTGCACTGACTGTGACTGAGACTCACACCGTGCTGTGTGTAAACCTTGCACTGACTGTGACTGAGACTCACACCGTGCTGTGTGCAAACCTTGCTCTGACTGACTGAGACTCACACCGTGCTGTGTGCAAACCTTGCACTGACTGTGACTGAGTCTCACACCGTGCTGCGTGTAAACCTTGCACTGACTGTGACTGAGACTCACACCGTGCTGTGTGTAAACCTTTGCTCTGACTGTGACTGAGACTCACACCGTGCTGTGTGCAAACCTTGCACTGACTGTGACTGAGACTCACACCGTGCTGTGTGTAAACCTTGCACTGACTGTGACTGAGACTCACACCGTGCTGTGTGTAAACCTTGCACTGACTGTGACTGAGACTCACACCGTGCTGTGTGTAAACCTTGCACTGACTGTGACTGAGACTCACACCATGCTGTGTGTAAACCTTGCACTGACTGTGACTGAGACTCTCACCGTGCTGTGTGAAAACCCTGCACTGGCTGTGACTGAGACTCACGCACCGTGCTGTGTGTAAACCTTGCACTGACTGTGACTGAGACTCACACCGTGCTGTGTGTAAACCTTGCACTGACTGTGACTGAGACTCACACCGTGCTGTGTGCAAACCTTGCTCTGACTGACTGAGAGGCACACCGTGCTGTGTGCAAACCTTGCACTGACTGTGACTGAGACTCACACCGTGCTGTGTGTAAACCTTGCACTGACTGTGACTGAGACTCACACCGTGCTGTGTGTAAACCTTGCACTGACTGTGACTGAGACTCACACCATGCTGTGTGTAAACCTTGCACTGACTGTGAGTGAGACTCACACCGTGCTGTGTGTAAACCTTGCACTGACTGTGACTGAGACTCACACCGTGCTGTGTGTAAACCTTGCACTGACTGTGACTGAGACTCACACCGTGCTGTGTGCAAACCTTGCACTGACTGTGACTGAGACTCACACCGTGCTGTGTGTAAACCTTGCACTGACTGTGACTGAGACTCACACCGTGCTGTGTGTAAACCTTACACTGACTGTGACTGAGACTCACACCGTGTTGTGTGTAAACCTTGCACTGACTGTGACTGAGACTCACACTGTGCTGTGTGTTAACCTTGCACTGACTGTGACTGAGACTCACACCGTGCTGTGTGTAAACCTTGCTCTGACTGTGACTGAGACTCACACCGTGCTGTGTGTAATCCTTGCACTGACTGTGACTGAGACTCACACCGTGCTGTGTGTAAACCTTGCACTGACTGTGACTGAGACTCACACCGTGCTGTGTGTAAACCTTGCACTGACTGTGACTGAGACTCACACCGTGCTGTGTGTAAACCTTGCACTGACTGTGACTGAGACTCACACCGTGCTGTGTGTAAACCTTGCACTGACTGTGACTGAGACTCACACCGTGCTGTGTGTAAACCTTGCACTGACCGTGACTGAGACTCACACCGTGCTGTGTGTAAACCTTGCACTGACTGTGACTGAGACTCACACCGTGCTGTGTGAAAACCTTGCACTGACTGTGACTGAGACTCACACCGTGCTGTGTGTAAACCTTGCACTGACTGTGACTGAGACTCACGCACCGTGCTGTGTGTAAACCTTGCACTGACTGTGACTGAGACTCACACCGTGCTGTGTGTAAACCTTGCACTGACTGTGACTGAGACGCACACCGTGCTGTGTGTAAACCCTGCACTGACTGTGACTGAGACTCACACCGTGCTGTGTGTAAACCTTGCACTGACTGTGACTGAGACTCACACCGTGCTGTGTGTAAACCTTGCACTGACTGTGACTGAGACTCACACCGTGCTGTGTGTAAACCTTGCACTGACTGAGACTGAGACTCACACCGTGCTGTGTGTAAATCTTGCACTGACTGTGACTGAGACTCACACCGTGCTGTGTGCAAACCTTGCTCTGACTGACTGAGACTCATACCGTGCTGTGTGCAAACTTGCACTGACTGTGACTGAGACTCACATCGTGCTGTGTGTAAACCTTGCACTGACTGTGACTGAGACTCACACCGTGCTTTGTGTAAACCTTGCACTGACTGTGACTGAGACTCACACCGTGCTGTGTGTAAACCTTGCACTGACTGTGACTGAGACTCACACCGTTCTGTGTGTAAACCTTGCACTGACTGTGACTGAGACTCACACCGTGCTGTGTGTAAACCATGCACTGACTGTGACTGAGACTCACACCGTGCTGTGTGCAAACCTTGCTCTGACTGTGACTGAGACTCACACCGTGCTGTGTGTAAACCTTGCACTGACTGTGACTGAGACTCACACCATGCTGTGTGTAAACCTTGCACTGACTGTGACTGAGACTCACACCGTGCTGTGTGTAAACATTGCACTGACTGTGACTGAGACTCACACCGTGCTGTGTGTAAACCTTGCACTGACTGTGACTGAGACTCACACCGTGCTGTGTGTAAACCTTGCACTGACTGTGACTGAGACTCACACCGTTCTGTGTGTAAACCTTGCACTGACTGTGACTGAGACTCACACCGTGCTGTGTGTAAACCTTGCACTGACTGTGACTGAGACTCACACCGTGCTGTGTGTAAACCTTGCACTGACTGTGACTGAGACTCACACCGTGCATTGTGCAAACCTTGCTCTGACTGTGACTGAGACTCACACCGTGCTGTGTGTAAACCTTGCAATGACTGTGACTGAGACTCACACCGTGCTGTGTGTAAACCTTGCACTGACTGTGACTGAGACTCAAAGCATGCTGTGTGTAAACCTTGCACTGACTGTGACTGAGACTCACACTGTGCTGTGTGTAAACCTTGCACTGACTGTGACTGAGACTCACACCGTGCTGTGTGTAAACCTTGCACTGACTGTGACTGAGACTCACGCATTGTGCTGTGTGTAAACCCTGCACTGGCTGTGACTGAGACTCACGCACCGTGCTGTGTGTAAACCTTGCACTGACTGTGACTGAGACTCACACCGTGCTGTGTGTAAACCTTGCACTGACTGTGACTGAGACTCACACCGTGCTGTGTGCAAACCTTGCTCTGACTGACTGAGAGGCACACCGTGCTGTGTGCAAATCTTGCACTGACTGTGACTGAGACTCACGCATTGTGCTGTGTGTAAACATTGCACTGACTGTGACTGAGACTCACACCGTGCTGTGTGTAAACCTTGCACTGACTGTGACTGAGACTCACACCGTGCTGTGTGCAAACCTTGCTCTGACTGACTTAAACTCACACCGTGCTGTGTGCAAACCTTGCACTGACTGTGACTGAGACTCACATCGTGCTGTCTGTAAACCTTGCACTGACTGTGACTGAGACTCACACCGTGCTGTGTGTAAACCTTGCACTGACTGTGACTGAGTCTCACACCGTGCTGTGTGTAAACCTTGCACTGACTGTGACTGAGACTCACACCGTGCTGTGTGTAAACCTTGCACTGACTGTGACTGAGACTCACACCGTGCTGTGTGTAAACCTTGCACTGACTGTGACTGAGACTCACACCGTGCTGTGTGCAAACCTTGCACTGACTGTGACTGAGACTCACACCGTGCTGTGTGTAAACCTTGCACTGACTGTGACTGAGACTCACACCGTGCTGTGTGTAAACCTTACACTGACTGTGACTGAGACTCATACCGTGTTGTGTGTAAACCTTGCACTGACTGTGACTGAGACTCACGCTGTGCTGTGTGTTAACCTTGCACTGACTGTGACTGAGACTCACACCGTGCTGTGTGTAAACCTTGCTCTGACTGTGACTGAGAATCACACCGTGCTGTGTGTAATCCTTGCACTGACTGTGTCTGAGACTCACACCGTGCTGTGTGTAAACCTTGCACTGACTGTGACTGAGACTCACACCGTGCTGTGTGTAAACCTTGCACTGACTGTGACTGAGACTCACACCATGCTGTGTGTAAACCTTGCACTGACTGTGACTGAGACTCACACCGTGCTGTGTGTAAACCTTGCACTGACTGTGACTGAGACTCACACATTGTGCTGTGTGTAAACATTGCACTGACTGTGACTGAGACTCACACCGTGCTGTGTGTAAACCTTGCACTGACCGTGACTGAGACTCACACCGTGCTGTGTGTAAACCTTGCACTGACTGTGACTGAGACTCACACCGTGCTGTGTGTAAACCTTGCACTGACTGTGACTGAGACTCACACCGTGCTGTGTGTAAACCTTGCACTGACTGTGACTGAGACTCACGCACCGTGCTGTGTGTAAACCTTGCACTGACTGTGACTGAGACTCACACCGTGCTGTGTGTAAACCTTGCACTGACTGTGACTGAGACTCACACCGTGCTGTGTGTAAACCTTGCAGTGACTGTGACTGAGACTCACACCGTGCTGTGTGCAAACCTTGCTCTGACTGACTGAGACTCACACCGTGCTGTGTGTAAACCTTGCACTGACTGTGACTGAGACTCACACCGTGCTGTGTGTAAACCCTGCACTGACTGTGACTGAGACTCACACCGTGCTGTGTGTAAACCTTGCACTGACTGTGACTGAGACTCACGCACCGTGCTGTGTGTAAGCCTTGCACTGACTGTGACTGAGACTCACACCGTGCTGTGTGTAAACCTTGCACTGACTGTGACTGAGACTCACACCGTGCTGTGTGTAAACCTTGCAGTGACTGTGACTGAGACTCACACCGTGCTGTGTGCAAACCTTGCTCTGACTGACTGAGACTCACACCGTGCTGTGTGTAAACCTTGCACTGACTGTGACTGAGACTCACACCGTGCTGTGTGTAAACCTTGCACTGACTGTGACTGAGACTCACACCGTTCTGTGTGTAAACCTTGCACTGACTGTGACTGAGACTCACACCGTGCTGTGTGTAAACCTTGCACTGACTGTGACTGAGACTCACACCGTGCTGTGTGCAAAGCTTGCTCTGACTGTGACTGAGACTCACACCGTGCTGTGTGCAAACCTTGCTCTGACTGTGACTGAGACTCACACCGTGCTGTGTGTAAACCTTGCACTGACTGTGACTGAGACTCAGACCGTGCTGTGTGTAAACCTTGCAGTGACTGTGACTGAGTCTCACACCGTGCTGCGTGTAAACCTTGCACTGACTGTGACTGAGACTCACACCGTGCTGTGTGCAAACCTTGCACTGACTGTGACTGAGACTCACACCGTGCTCTGTGTAAACCTTGCACTGACTGTGACTGAGACACACGCATTGTGCTGTGTGTAAACATTGCACTGACTGTGACTGAGACTCACACCGTGCTGTGTGTAAACCTTGCACTGACTGTGACTGAGACTCACACCGTGCTGTGTGCAAACCTTGCACTGACTGTGACTGAGACTCACATCATGATGTGTGTAAACCTTGCACAGACTGTGACTGAGACTCACACCGTGCTGTGTGTAAACCTTGCACTGACTGTGACTGAGTCTCACACCGTGCTGCGTGTAAACCTTGCACTGACTGTGACTGAGACTCACACCGTGCTGTGTGTAAACCTTGCACTGACTGTGACTGAGACTCACACCGTGCTGTGTGTAAACCTTGCACTGACTGTGACTGAGACTCACACCGTGCTGTCTGCAAACCTTGCACTGACTGTGACTGAGACTCACACCGTGCTGTGTGTAAACCTTGCACTGACTGTGACTGAGACTCACACCGTGGTGTGTGTAAACCTTACACTGACTGTGACTGAGACTCACACCGTGTTGTGTGTAAACCTTGCACTGACTGTGACTGAGACTCACACTGTGCTGTGTGTTAACCTTGCACTGACTGTGACTGAGACTCACACCATGCTGTGTGTAAACCTTGCTCTGACTGTGACTGAGACTCACACCGTGCTGTGTGTAATCCTTGCACTGACTGTGACTGAGACTCACACCGTGCTGTGTGTAAACCTTGCACTGACTGTGACTGAGACTCACACCGTGCTGTGTGTAAACCTTGCACTGACTGTGACTGAGACTCACGCACCGTGCTGTGTGTAAACCTTGCACTGACTGTGACTGAGACTCACACCGTGCTGTGTGTAAACATTGCACTGACTGAGACTGAGACTCACACCGTGCTGTGTGTAAATCTTGCACTGACTGTGACTGAGACTCACACCATGCTGTGTGCAAACCTTGCTCTGACTGACTGAGACTCATACCGTGCTGTGTGCAAACTTGCACTGACTGTGACAGAGACTCACATCGTGCTGTGTGTAAACCTTGCACTGACTGTGACTGAGACTCACGCACCGTGCTGTGTGTAAACCTTGCACTGACTGTGACTGAGACTCACACCGTGCTGTGTGTAACCCTTGCACTGACTGTGACTGAGACTCACACCGTGCTTTGTGTAAACCTTGCACTGACTGTGACTGAGACTCACACCGTGCTGTGTGTAACCCTTGCACTGACTGTGACTGAGACTCACACCGTGCTTTGTGTAAACCTTGCACTGACTGTGACTGAGACTCACACCGTGCTGTGTGTAAACCTTGCACTGACTGTGACTGAGACTCACACCGTGCTGTGTGTAAACCTTGCACTGACTGTGACTGAGACTCACACCGTGCTCTGTGCAAACCTTGCACTGACGGTGACTGAGACTCACACCGTTCTGTGTGTAAACCTTGCACTGACTGTGACTGAGACTCACACCGTGCTGTGTGTAAACCATGCACTGACTGTGACTGAGACTCACACCGTGCTGTGTGCAAACCTTGCTCTGACTGTGACTGAGACTCACGCACCGTGCTGTGTGTAAGCCTTGCACTGACTGTGACTGAGACTCACACCGTGCTGTGTGTAAACCTTGCACTGACTGTGACTGAGACTCACACCGTGCTGTGTGTAAACCTTGCAGTGACTGTGACTGAGACTCACACCGTGCTGTGTGCAAACCTTGCTCTGACTGACTGAGACTCACATCGTGCTGTGTGTAAACCTTGCACTGACTGTGACTGAGACTCACACCGTGCTGTGTGTAAACCTTGCACTGACTGTGACTGAGACTCACACCGTGCTGTGTGTAAACCTTGCACTGACTGTGACTGAGACTCACACCGTGCTGTGTGTAAACCTTGCACTGACTGTGACTGAGACTCACACCGTGCTGTGTGCAAAGCTTGCTCTGACTGTGACTGAGACTCACACCGTGCTGTGTGCAAACCTTGCTCTGACTGTGACTGAGACTCACACCGTGCTGTGTGTAAACCTTGCACTGACTGTGACTGAGACTCAGACCGTGCTGTGTGTAAACCTTGCAGTGACTGTGACTGAGTCTCACACCGTGCTGCGTGTAAACCTTGCACTGACTGTGACTGAGACTCACACCGTGCTGTGTGTAAACCTTGCACTGACTGTGACTGAGACTCACACCGTGCTGTGTGCAAACCTTGCACTGACTGTGACTGAGACTCACGCATTGTGCTGTGTGTAAACATTGCACTGACTGTGACTGAGACTCACACCGTGCTGTGTGTAAACCAAGCACTGACTGTGACTGAGACTCACACCGTGCTGTGTGCAAACCTTGCTCTGACTGACTGAGACTCACACCGTGCTGTGTGCAAACCTTGCACTGACTGTGACTGAGACTCACATCGTGATGTGTGTAAACCTTGCACAGACTGTGACTGAGACTCACACCGTGCTGTGTGTAAACCTTGCACTGACTGTGACTGAGACTCACACCGTGCTGTGTGTAAACCTTGCACTGACTGTGACTGAGACTCACACCGTGCTGTGTGTAAACCTTGCACTGACTGTGACTGAGACTCACACCGTGCTGTGTGCAAACCTTGCACTGACTGTGACTGAGACTCACACCGTGCTGTGTGTAAACCTTGCACTGACTGTGACTGAGACTCACACCGTGCTGTGTGTAAACCTTGCACTGACTGTGACTGAGACTCACACCGTGGTGTGTGTAAACCTTACACTGACTGTGACTGAGACTCACACCGTGTTGTGTGTAAACCTTGCACTGACTGTGACTGAGACTCACACTGTGCTGTGTGTTAACCTTGCACTGACTGTGACTGAGACTCACACCGTGCTGTGTGTAAACCTTGCTCTGACTGTGACTGAGACTCACACCGTGCTGTGTGTAATCCTTGCACTGACTGTGACTGAGACTCACACCGTGCTGTGTGTAAACCTTGCACTGACTGTGATTGAGACTCACACCGTGCTGTGTGTAAACCTTGCACTGACTGTGACTGAGACTCACACCGTGCTGTGTGTAAACCTTGCACTGACTGTGACTGAGACTCACACCGTGCTGTGTGTAAACCTTGCACTGACTGTGACTGAGACTCACACCGTGCTGTGTGTAAACCTTGCACTGACTGTGACTGAGACTCACACCGTGCTGTGTGTAAACCTTGCACTGACTGTGACTGAGACTCACACCGTGCTGTGTGTAACCCTTGCACTGACTGTGACTGAGACTCACACCGTGCTGTGTGTAAACCTTGCACTGACTGTGACTGAGACTCACACCGTGCTGTGTGTAAACCTTGCACTGACTGTGACTGAGACTCACACCGTGCTGTGTGCAAACCTTGCTCTGACTGACTTAAACTCACACCGTGCTGTGTGCAAACCTTGCACTGACTGTGACTGAGACTCACATCGTGCTGTCTGTAAACCTTGCACTGACTGTGACTGAGACTCACACCGTGCTGTGTGTAAACCTTGCACTGACTGTGACTGAGACTCACACCGTGCTGTGTGTAAACCTTGCACTGACTGTGACTGAGACTCACACCGTGCATTGTGCAAACCTTGCTCTGACTGTGACTGAGACTCACACCGTGCTGTGTGTAAACCTTGCAATGACTGTGACTGAGACTCACACCGTGCTGTGTGTAAACCTTGCACTGACTGTGACTGAGACTCACACTGTGCTGTGTGTAAACCTTGCACTGACTGTGACTGAGACTCACACCGTGCTGTGTGTAAACCTTGCACTGACTGTGACTGAGACTCACGCATTGTGCTGTGTGTAAACCCTGCACTGGCTGTGACTGAGACTCACGCACCGTGCTGTGTGTAAACCTTGCACTGACTGTGACTGAGACTCACACCGTGCTGTGTGTAAACCTTGCACTGACTGTGACTGAGACTCACACCGTGCTGTGTGCAAACCTTGCTCTGACTGACTGAGAGGCACACCGTGCTGTGTGCAAATCTTGCACTGACTGTGACTGAGACTCACGCATTGTGCTGTGTGTAAACATTGCACTGACTGTGACTGAGACTCACACCGTGCTGTGTGTAAACCTTGCACTGACTGTGACTGAGACTCACACCGTGCTGTGTGCAAACCTTGCTCTGACTGACTTAAACTCACACCGTGCTGTGTGCAAACCTTGCACTGACTGTGACTGAGACTCACATCGTGCTGTCTGTAAACCTTGCACTGACTGTGACTGAGACTCACACCGTGCTGTGTGTAAACCTTGCACTGACTGTGACTGAGTCTCACACCGTGCTGTGTGTAAACCTTGCACTGACTGTGACTGAGACTCACACCGTGCTGTGTGTAAACCTTGCACTGACTGTGACTGAGACTCACACCGTGCTGTGTGTAAACCTTGCACTGACTGTGACTGAGACTCACACCGTGCTGTGTGCAAACCTTGCACTGACTGTGACTGAGACTCACACCGTGCTGTGTGTAAACCTTGCACTGACTGTGACTGAGACTCACACCGTGCTGTGTGTAAACCTTACACTGACTGTGACTGAGACTCATACCGTGTTGTGTGTAAACCTTGCACTGACTGTGACTGAGACTCACGCTGTGCTGTGTGTTAACCTTGCACTGACTGTGACTGAGACTCACACCGTGCTGTGTGTAAACCTTGCTCTGACTGTGACTGAGAATCACACCGTGCTGTGTGTAATCCTTGCACTGACTGTGTCTGAGACTCACACCGTGCTGTGTGTAAACCTTGCACTGACTGTGACTGAGACTCACACCGTGCTGTGTGTAAACCTTGCACTGACTGTGACTGAGACTCACACCATGCTGTGTGTAAACCTTGCACTGACTGTGACTGAGACTCACACCGTGCTGTGTGTAAACCTTGCACTGACTGTGACTGAGACTCACACATTGTGCTGTGTGTAAACATTGCACTGACTGTGACTGAGACTCACACCGTGCTGTGTGTAAACCTTGCACTGACCGTGACTGAGACTCACACCGTGCTGTGTGTAAACCTTGCACTGACTGTGACTGAGACTCACACCGTGCTGTGTGTAAACCTTGCACTGACTGTGACTGAGACTCACACCGTGCTGTGTGTAAACCTTGCACTGACTGTGACTGAGACTCACGCACCGTGCTGTGTGTAAACCTTGCACTGACTGTGACTGAGACTCACACCGTGCTGTGTGTAAACCTTGCACTGACTGTGACTGAGACTCACACCGTGCTGTGTGTAAACCTTGCAGTGACTGTGACTGAGACTCACACCGTGCTGTGTGCAAACCTTGCTCTGACTGACTGAGACTCACACCGTGCTGTGTGTAAACCTTGCACTGACTGTGACTGAGACTCACACCGTGCTGTGTGTAAACCCTGCACTGACTGTGACTGAGACTCACACCGTGCTGTGTGTAAACCTTGCACTGACTGTGACTGAGACTCACGCACCGTGCTGTGTGTAAGCCTTGCACTGACTGTGACTGAGACTCACACCGTGCTGTGTGTAAACCTTGCACTGACTGTGACTGAGACTCACACCGTGCTGTGTGTAAACCTTGCAGTGACTGTGACTGAGACTCACACCGTGCTGTGTGCAAACCTTGCTCTGACTGACTGAGACTCACACCGTGCTGTGTGTAAACCTTGCACTGACTGTGACTGAGACTCACACCGTGCTGTGTGTAAACCTTGCACTGACTGTGACTGAGACTCACACCGTTCTGTGTGTAAACCTTGCACTGACTGTGACTGAGACTCACACCGTGCTGTGTGTAAACCTTGCACTGACTGTGACTGAGACTCACACCGTGCTGTGTGCAAAGCTTGCTCTGACTGTGACTGAGACTCACACCGTGCTGTGTGCAAACCTTGCTCTGACTGTGACTGAGACTCACACCGTGCTGTGTGTAAACCTTGCACTGACTGTGACTGAGACTCAGACCGTGCTGTGTGTAAACCTTGCAGTGACTGTGACTGAGTCTCACACCGTGCTGCGTGTAAACCTTGCACTGACTGTGACTGAGACTCACACCGTGCTGTGTGCAAACCTTGCACTGACTGTGACTGAGACTCACACCGTGCTCTGTGTAAACCTTGCACTGACTGTGACTGAGACACACGCATTGTGCTGTGTGTAAACATTGCACTGACTGTGACTGAGACTCACACCGTGCTGTGTGTAAACCTTGCACTGACTGTGACTGAGACTCACACCGTGCTGTGTGCAAACCTTGCACTGACTGTGACTGAGACTCACATCGTGATGTGTGTAAACCTTGCACAGACTGTGACTGAGACTCACACCGTGCTGTGTGTAAACCTTGCACTGACTGTGACTGAGTCTCACACCGTGCTGCGTGTAAACCTTGCACTGACTGTGACTGAGACTCACACCGTGCTGTGTGTAAACCTTGCACTGACTGTGACTGAGACTCACACCGTGCTGTGTGTAAACCTTGCACTGACTGTGACTGAGACTCACACCGTGCTGTCTGCAAACCTTGCACTGACTGTGACTGAGACTCACACCGTGCTGTGTGTAAACCTTGCACTGACTGTGACTGAGACTCACACCGTGGTGTGTGTAAACCTTACACTGACTGTGACTGAGACTCACACCGTGTTGTGTGTAAACCTTGCACTGACTGTGACTGAGACTCACACTGTGCTGTGTGTTAACCTTGCACTGACTGTGACTGAGACTCACACCATGCTGTGTGTAAACCTTGCTCTGACTGTGACTGAGACTCACACCGTGCTGTGTGTAATCCTTGCACTGACTGTGACTGAGACTCACACCGTGCTGTGTGTAAACCTTGCACTGACTGTGACTGAGACTCACACCGTGCTGTGTGTAAACCTTGCACTGACTGTGACTGAGACTCACGCACCGTGCTGTGTGTAAACCTTGCACTGACTGTGACTGAGACTCACACCGTGCTGTGTGTAAACATTGCACTGACTGAGACTGAGACTCACACCGTGCTGTGTGTAAATCTTGCACTGACTGTGACTGAGACTCACACCATGCTGTGTGCAAACCTTGCTCTGACTGACTGAGACTCATACCGTGCTGTGTGCAAACTTGCACTGACTGTGACAGAGACTCACATCGTGCTGTGTGTAAACCTTGCACTGACTGTGACTGAGACTCACGCACCGTGCTGTGTGTAAACCTTGCACTGACTGTGACTGAGACTCACACCGTGCTGTGTGTAACCCTTGCACTGACTGTGACTGAGACTCACACCGTGCTTTGTGTAAACCTTGCACTGACTGTGACTGAGACTCACACCGTGCTGTGTGTAACCCTTGCACTGACTGTGACTGAGACTCACACCGTGCTTTGTGTAAACCTTGCACTGACTGTGACTGAGACTCACACCGTGCTGTGTGTAAACCTTGCACTGACTGTGACTGAGACTCACACCGTGCTGTGTGTAAACCTTGCACTGACTGTGACTGAGACTCACACCGTGCTCTGTGCAAACCTTGCACTGACGGTGACTGAGACTCACACCGTTCTGTGTGTAAACCTTGCACTGACTGTGACTGAGACTCACACCGTGCTGTGTGTAAACCATGCACTGACTGTGACTGAGACTCACACCGTGCTGTGTGCAAACCTTGCTCTGACTGTGACTGAGACTCACGCACCGTGCTGTGTGTAAGCCTTGCACTGACTGTGACTGAGACTCACACCGTGCTGTGTGTAAACCTTGCACTGACTGTGACTGAGACTCACACCGTGCTGTGTGTAAACCTTGCAGTGACTGTGACTGAGACTCACACCGTGCTGTGTGCAAACCTTGCTCTGACTGACTGAGACTCACATCGTGCTGTGTGTAAACCTTGCACTGACTGTGACTGAGACTCACACCGTGCTGTGTGTAAACCTTGCACTGACTGTGACTGAGACTCACACCGTGCTGTGTGTAAACCTTGCACTGACTGTGACTGAGACTCACACCGTGCTGTGTGTAAACCTTGCACTGACTGTGACTGAGACTCACACCGTGCTGTGTGTAAACCTTGCACTGACTGTGACTGAGACTCACACCGTGCTGTGTGCAAAGCTTGCTCTGACTGTGACTGAGACTCACACCGTGCTGTGTGCAAACCTTGCTCTGACTGTGACTGAGACTCACACCGTGCTGTGTGTAAACCTTGCACTGACTGTGACTGAGACTCAGACCGTGCTGTGTGTAAACCTTGCAGTGACTGTGACTGAGTCTCACACCGTGCTGCGTGTAAACCTTGCACTGACTGTGACTGAGACTCACACCGTGCTGTGTGTAAACCTTGCACTGACTGTGACTGAGACTCACACCGTGCTGTGTGCAAACCTTGCACTGACTGTGACTGAGACTCACGCATTGTGCTGTGTGTAAACATTGCACTGACTGTGACTGAGACTCACACCGTGCTGTGTGTAAACCAAGCACTGACTGTGACTGAGACTCACACCGTGCTGTGTGCAAACCTTGCTCTGACTGACTGAGACTCACACCGTGCTGTGTGCAAACCTTGCACTGACTGTGACTGAGACTCACATCGTGATGTGTGTAAACCTTGCACAGACTGTGACTGAGACTCACACCGTGCTGTGTGTAAACCTTGCACTGACTGTGACTGAGACTCACACCGTGCTGTGTGTAAACCTTGCACTGACTGTGACTGAGACTCACACCGTGCTGTGTGTAAACCTTGCACTGACTGTGACTGAGACTCACACCGTGCTGTGTGCAAACCTTGCACTGACTGTGACTGAGACTCACACCGTGCTGTGTGTAAACCTTGCACTGACTGTGACTGAGACTCACACCGTGCTGTGTGTAAACCTTGCACTGACTGTGACTGAGACTCACACCGTGGTGTGTGTAAACCTTACACTGACTGTGACTGAGACTCACACCGTGTTGTGTGTAAACCTTGCACTGACTGTGACTGAGACTCACACTGTGCTGTGTGTTAACCTTGCACTGACTGTGACTGAGACTCACACCGTGCTGTGTGTAAACCTTGCTCTGACTGTGACTGAGACTCACACCGTGCTGTGTGTAATCCTTGCACTGACTGTGACTGAGACTCACACCGTGCTGTGTGTAAACCTTGCACTGACTGTGATTGAGACTCACACCGTGCTGTGTGTAAACCTTGCACTGACTGTGACTGAGACTCACACCGTGCTGTGTGTAAACCTTGCACTGACTGTGACTGAGACTCACACCGTGCTGTGTGTAAACCTTGCACTGACTGTGACTGAGACTCACACCGTGCTGTGTGTAAACCTTGCACTGACTGTGACTGAGACTCACACCGTGCTGTGTGTAAACCTTGCACTGACTGTGACTGAGACTCACACCGTGCTGTGTGTAACCCTTGCACTGACTGTGACTGAGACTCACACCGTGCTGTGTGTAAACCTTGCACTGACTGTGACTGAGACTCACACCGTGCTGTGTGTAAACCTTGCACTGACTGTGACTGAGACTCACACCGTGCTGTGTGCAAACCTTGCTCTGACTGACTTAAACTCACACCGTGCTGTGTGCAAACCTTGCACTGACTGTGACTGAGACTCACATCGTGCTGTCTGTAAACCTTGCACTGACTGTGACTGAGACTCACACCGTGCTGTGTGTAAACCTTGCACTGACTGTGACTGAGTCTCACACCGTGCTGTGTGTAAACCTTGCACTGACTGTGACTGAGACTCACACCGTGCTGTGTGTAAACCTTGCACTGACTGTGACTGAGACTCACACCGTGCTGTGTGTAAACCTTGCACTGACTGTGACTGAGACTCACACCGTGCTGTGTGCAAACCTTGCACTGACTGTGACTGAGACTCACACCGTGCTGTGTGTAAACCTTGCACTGACTGTGACTGAGACTCACACCGTGCTGTGTGTAAACCTTACACTGACTGTGACTGAGACTCATACCGTGTTGTGTGTAAACCTTGCACTGACTGTGACTGAGACTCACGCTGTGCTGTGTGTTAACCTTGCACTGACTGTGACTGAGACTCACACCGTGCTGTGTGTAAACCTTGCTCTGACTGTGACTGAGAATCACACCGTGCTGTGTGTAATCCTTGCACTGACTGTGTCTGAGACTCACACCGTGCTGTGTGTAAACCTTGCACTGACTGTGACTGAGACTCACACCGTGCTGTGTGTAAACCTTGCACTGACTGTGACTGAGACTCACACCATGCTGTGTGTAAACCTTGCACTGACTGTGACTGAGACTCACACCGTGCTGTGTGTAAACCTTGCACTGACTGTGACTGAGACTCACACATTGTGCTGTGTGTAAACATTGCACTGACTGTGACTGAGACTCACACCGTGCTGTGTGTAAACCTTGCACTGACCGTGACTGAGACTCACACCGTGCTGTGTGTAAACCTTGCACTGACTGTGACTGAGACTCACACCGTGCTGTGTGTAAACCTTGCACTGACTGTGACTGAGACTCACACCGTGCTGTGTGTAAACCTTGCACTGACTGTGACTGAGACTCACGCACCGTGCTGTGTGTAAACCTTGCACTGACTGTGACTGAGACTCACACCGTGCTGTGTGTAAACCTTGCACTGACTGTGACTGAGACTCACACCGTGCTGTGTGTAAACCTTGCAGTGACTGTGACTGAGACTCACACCGTGCTGTGTGCAAACCTTGCTCTGACTGACTGAGACTCACACCGTGCTGTGTGTAAACCTTGCACTGACTGTGACTGAGACTCACACCGTGCTGTGTGTAAACCCTGCACTGACTGTGACTGAGACTCACACCGTGCTGTGTGTAAACCTTGCACTGACTGTGACTGAGACTCACGCACCGTGCTGTGTGTAAGCCTTGCACTGACTGTGACTGAGACTCACACCGTGCTGTGTGTAAACCTTGCACTGACTGTGACTGAGACTCACACCGTGCTGTGTGTAAACCTTGCAGTGACTGTGACTGAGACTCACACCGTGCTGTGTGCAAACCTTGCTCTGACTGACTGAGACTCACACCGTGCTGTGTGTAAACCTTGCACTGACTGTGACTGAGACTCACACCGTGCTGTGTGTAAACCTTGCACTGACTGTGACTGAGACTCACACCGTTCTGTGTGTAAACCTTGCACTGACTGTGACTGAGACTCACACCGTGCTGTGTGTAAACCTTGCACTGACTGTGACTGAGACTCACACCGTGCTGTGTGCAAAGCTTGCTCTGACTGTGACTGAGACTCACACCGTGCTGTGTGCAAACCTTGCTCTGACTGTGACTGAGACTCACACCGTGCTGTGTGTAAACCTTGCACTGACTGTGACTGAGACTCAGACCGTGCTGTGTGTAAACCTTGCAGTGACTGTGACTGAGTCTCACACCGTGCTGCGTGTAAACCTTGCACTGACTGTGACTGAGACTCACACCGTGCTGTGTGCAAACCTTGCACTGACTGTGACTGAGACTCACACCGTGCTCTGTGTAAACCTTGCACTGACTGTGACTGAGACACACGCATTGTGCTGTGTGTAAACATTGCACTGACTGTGACTGAGACTCACACCGTGCTGTGTGTAAACCTTGCACTGACTGTGACTGAGACTCACACCGTGCTGTGTGCAAACCTTGCACTGACTGTGACTGAGACTCACATCGTGATGTGTGTAAACCTTGCACAGACTGTGACTGAGACTCACACCGTGCTGTATGTAAACCTTGCACTGACTGTGACTGAGTCTCACACCGTGCTGCGTGTAAACCTTGCACTGACTGTGACTGAGACTCACACCGTGCTGTGTGTAAACCTTGCACTGACTGTGACTGAGACTCACACCGTGCTGTGTGTAAACCTTGCACTGACTGTGACTGAGACTCACACCGTGCTGTCTGCAAACCTTGCACTGACTGTGACTGAGACTCACACCGTGCTGTGTGTAAACCTTGCACTGACTGTGACTGAGACTCACACCGTGGTGTGTGTAAACCTTACACTGACTGTGACTGAGACTCACACCGTGTTGTGTGTAAACCTTGCACTGACTGTGACTGAGACTCACACTGTGCTGTGTGTTAACCTTGCACTGACTGTGACTGAGACTCACACCATGCTGTGTGTAAACCTTGCTCTGACTGTGACTGAGACTCACACCGTGCTGTGTGTAATCCTTGCACTGACTGTGACTGAGACTCACACCGTGCTGTGTGTAAACCTTGCACTGACTGTGACTGAGACTCACACCGTGCTGTGTGTAAACCTTGCACTGACTGTGACTGAGACTCACGCACCGTGCTGTGTGTAAACCTTGCACTGACTGTGACTGAGACTCACACCGTGCTGTGTGTAAACATTGCACTGACTGAGACTGAGACTCACACCGTGCTGTGTGTAAATCTTGCACTGACTGTGACTGAGACTCACACCATGCTGTGTGCAAACCTTGCTCTGACTGACTGAGACTCATACCGTGCTGTGTGCAAACTTGCACTGACTGTGACAGAGACTCACATCGTGCTGTGTGTAAACCTTGCACTGACTGTGACTGAGACTCACGCACCGTGCTGTGTGTAAACCTTGCACTGACTGTGACTGAGACTCACACCGTGCTGTGTGTAACCCTTGCACTGACTGTGACTGAGACTCACACCGTGCTTTGTGTAAACCTTGCACTGACTGTGACTGAGACTCACACCGTGCTGTGTGTAACCCTTGCACTGACTGTGACTGAGACTCACACCGTGCTTTGTGTAAACCTTGCACTGACTGTGACTGAGACTCACACCGTGCTGTGTGTAAACCTTGCACTGACTGTGACTGAGACTCACACCGTGCTGTGTGTAAACCTTGCACTGACTGTGACTGAGACTCACACCGTGCTCTGTGCAAACCTTGCACTGACGGTGACTGAGACTCACACCGTTCTGTGTGTAAACCTTGCACTGACTGTGACTGAGACTCACACCGTGCTGTGTGTAAACCATGCACTGACTGTGACTGAGACTCACACCGTGCTGTGTGCAAACCTTGCTCTGACTGTGACTGAGACTCACGCACCGTGCTGTGTGTAAGCCTTGCACTGACTGTGACTGAGACTCACACCGTGCTGTGTGTAAACCTTGCACTGACTGTGACTGAGACTCACACCGTGCTGTGTGTAAACCTTGCAGTGACTGTGACTGAGACTCACACCGTGCTGTGTGCAAACCTTGCTCTGACTGACTGAGACTCACATCGTGCTGTGTGTAAACCTTGCACTGACTGTGACTGAGACTCACACCGTGCTGTGTGTAAACCTTGCACTGACTGTGACTGAGACTCACACCGTGCTGTGTGTAAACCTTGCACTGACTGTGACTGAGACTCACACCGTGCTGTGTGTAAACCTTGCACTGACTGTGACTGAGACTCACACCGTGCTGTGTGTAAACCTTGCACTGACTGTGACTGAGACTCACACCGTGCTGTGTGCAAAGCTTGCTCTGACTGTGACTGAGACTCACACCGTGCTGTGTGCAAACCTTGCTCTGACTGTGACTGAGACTCACACCGTGCTGTGTGTAAACCTTGCACTGACTGTGACTGAGACTCAGACCGTGCTGTGTGTAAACCTTGCAGTGACTGTGACTGAGTCTCACACCGTGCTGCGTGTAAACCTTGCACTGACTGTGACTGAGACTCACACCGTGCTGTGTGTAAACCTTGCACTGACTGTGACTGAGACTCACACCGTGCTGTGTGCAAACCTTGCACTGACTGTGACTGAGACTCACGCATTGTGCTGTGTGTAAACATTGCACTGACTGTGACTGAGACTCACACCGTGCTGTGTGTAAACCAAGCACTGACTGTGACTGAGACTCACACCGTGCTGTGTGCAAACCTTGCTCTGACTGACTGAGACTCACACCGTGCTGTGTGCAAACCTTGCACTGACTGTGACTGAGACTCACATCGTGATGTGTGTAAACCTTGCACAGACTGTGACTGAGACTCACACCGTGCTGTGTGTAAACCTTGCACTGACTGTGACTGAGACTCACACCGTGCTGTGTGTAAACCTTGCACTGACTGTGACTGAGACTCACACCGTGCTGTGTGTAAACCTTGCACTGACTGTGACTGAGACTCACACCGTGCTGTGTGCAAACCTTGCACTGACTGTGACTGAGACTCACACCGTGCTGTGTGTAAACCTTGCACTGACTGTGACTGAGACTCACACCGTGCTGTGTGTAAACCTTGCACTGACTGTGACTGAGACTCACACCGTGGTGTGTGTAAACCTTACACTGACTGTGACTGAGACTCACACCGTGTTGTGTGTAAACCTTGCACTGACTGTGACTGAGACTCACACTGTGCTGTGTGTTAACCTTGCACTGACTGTGACTGAGACTCACACCGTGCTGTGTGTAAACCTTGCTCTGACTGTGACTGAGACTCACACCGTGCTGTGTGTAATCCTTGCACTGACTGTGACTGAGACTCACACCGTGCTGTGTGTAAACCTTGCACTGACTGTGATTGAGACTCACACCGTGCTGTGTGTAAACCTTGCACTGACTGTGACTGAGACTCACACCGTGCTGTGTGTAAACCTTGCACTGACTGTGACTGAGACTCACACCGTGCTGTGTGTAAACCTTGCACTGACTGTGACTGAGACTCACACCGTGCTGTGTGTAAACCTTGCACTGACTGTGACTGAGACTCACACCGTGCTGTGTGTAAACCTTGCACTGACTGTGACTGAGACTCACACCGTGCTGTGTGTAACCCTTGCACTGACTGTGACTGAGACTCACACCGTGCTGTGTGTAAACCTTGCACTGACTGTGACTGAGACTCACACCGTGCTGTGTGTAAACCTTGCACTGACTGTGACTGAGACTCACACCGTTCTGTGTGTAAACCTTGCACTGACTGTGACTGAGACTCACACCGTGCATTGTGCAAACCTTGCTCTGACTGTGACTGAGACTCACACCGTGCTGTGTGTAAACCTTGCACTGACTGTGACTGAGACTCACGCACCGTGCTGTGTGTAAACCTTGCACTGACTGTGACTGAGACTCACACCGTGCTGTGTGTAAACCTTGCACTGACTGTGACTGAGACGCACACCGTGCTGTGTGTAAACCCTGCACTGACTGTGACTGAGACTCACACCGTGCTGTGTGTAAACCTTGCACTGACTTTGACTGAGACTCACACACCGTGCTGTGTGTAAGCCTTGCACTGACTGTGACTGACACTCACACCGTGCTGTGTGTAAACCTTGCACTGACTGTGACTGAGACTCACACCGTGCTGTGTGTAAACCTTGCAGTGACTGTGACTGAGACTCACACCGTGCTGTGTGCAAACCTTGCTCTGACTGACTGAGACTCACACCTGCTCTGTGCAAACCTTGCACTGACTGTGACTGAGACTCACATCGTGCTGTGTGTAAACCTTGCACTGACTGTGACTGAGACTCACACCGTGCTGTGTGTAAACCTTGCACTGACTGTGACTGAGTCTCACACCGTGCTGTGTGTAAACCTTGCACTGACTGTGACTGAGACTCACACCGTGCTGTGTGTAAACCTTGCACTGACTGTGACTGAGACTCACACCGTGCTGTGTGTAAACCTTGCACTGACTGTGACTGAGACTCACACCGTGCTGTGTGCAAAGCTTGCTCTGACTGTGACTGAGACTCACACCGTGCTGTGTGCAAACCTTGCTCTGACTGTGACTGAGACTCACACCGTGCTGTGTGTAAACCTTGCACTGACTGTGACTGAGACTCAGACCGTGCTGTGTGTAAACCTTGCAGTGACTGTGACTGAGTCTCACACCGTGCTGCATGTAAACCTTGCACTGACTGTGACTGAGACTCACACCGTGCTGTGTGTAAACCTTGCACTGACTGTGACTGAGACTCACACCGTGCTGTGTGTAAACCTTGCACTGACTGTGTCTGAGACTCACGCATTGTGCTGTGTGTAAACATTGTACTGACTGTGACTGAGACTCACACCGAACTGTGTGCAAACCTTGCACTGACTGTGACTGAGACTCACACCGTGCTGTGTGCAAACCTTGCTTCTGACTGACTGAGACTCACACCGTGCTGTGTGCAAACCTTGCACTGACTGTGACTGAGACTCACACCGTGCTGTGTGTAAACCTTGCACTGACTGTGACTGAGACTCAGACCGTGCTGTGTGTAAACCTTGCAGTGACTGTGACTGAGTCTCACACCGTGCTGCGTGTAAACCTTGCACTGACTGTGACTAAGACTCACACCGTGCTGTGTGCAAACCTTGCACTGACTGTGACTGAGACTCACACCGTGCTCTGTGTAAACCTTGCACTGACTGTGACTGAGACTCACGCATTGTGCTGTGTGTAAACATTGCACTGACTGTGACTGAGACTCACACCGTGCTGTGTGTAAACCTTGCACTGACTGTGACTGAGACTCACACCGTGCTGTGTGCAAACCTTGCTCTGACTGACTGAGACTCACACCGTGCTGTGTGCAAACCTTGCACTGACTGTGACTGAGACTCACATCGTGATGTGTGTAAACCTTGCACAGACTGTGACTGAGACTCACACCGTGCTGTGTGTAAACCTTGCACTGACTGTGACTGAGTCTCACACCGTGCTGCGTGTAAACCTTGCACTGACTGTGACTGAGTCTCACACCGTGCTGTGTGTAAACCTTGCACTGACTGTGACTGAGACTCACACCGTGCTGTGTGTAAACCTTGCACTGACTGTGACTGAGACTCACACCGTGCTGTGTGTAAACCTTGCACTGACTGTGACTGAGACTCACACCGTGCTGTCTGCAAACCTTGCACTGACTGTGACTGAGACTCACACCGTGCTGTGTGTAAACCTTGCACTGACTGTGACTGAGACTCACACCGTGCTGTGTGTAAACCTTGCACTGACTGTGACTGAGACGCACACCGTGCTGTGTGTAAACCCTGCACTGACTGTGACTGAGACTCACACCGTGCTGTGTGTAAACCTTGCACTGACTTTGACTGAGACTCACACACCGTGCTGTGTGTAAGCCTTGCACTGACTGTGACTGACACTCACACCGTGCTGTGTGTAAACCTTGCACTGACTGTGACTGAGACTCACACCGTGCTGTGTGTAAACCTTGCAGTGACTGTGACTGAGACTCACACCGTGCTGTGTGCAAACCTTGCTCTGACTGACTGAGACTCACACCTGCTCTGTGCAAACCTTGCACTGACTGTGACTGAGACTCACATCGTGCTGTGTGTAAACCTTGCACTGACTGTGACTGAGACTCACACCGTGCTGTGTGTAAACCTTGCACTGACTGTGACTGAGACTCACACCGTGCTGTGTGTAAACCTTGCACTGACTGTGACTGAGACTCACACCGTGCTGTGTGTAAACCTTGCACTGACTGTGACTGAGACTCACACCGTGCTGTGTGTAAACCTTGCACTGACTGTGACTGAGACTCACACCGTGCTGTGTGCAAAGCTTGCTCTGACTGTGACTGAGACTCACACCGTGCTGTGTGCAAACCTTGCTCTGACTGTGACTGAGACTCACACCGTGCTGTGTGTAAACCTTGCACTGACTGTGACTGAGACTCAGACCGTGCTGTGTGTAAACCTTGCAGTGACTGTGACTGAGTCTCACACCGTGCTGCATGTAAACCTTGCACTGACTGTGACTGAGACTCACACCGTGCTGTGTGTAAACCTTGCACTGACTGTGACTGAGACTCACACCGTGCTGTGTGTAAACCTTGCACTGACTGTGACTGAGACTCACGCATTGTGCTGTGTGTAAACATTGTACTGACTGTGACTGAGACTCACACCGAACTGTGTGTAAACCTTGCACTGACTGTGACTGAGACTCACACCGTGCTGTGTGCAAACCTTGCTCTGACTGACTGAGACTCACACCGTGCTGTGTGTAAACCTTGCACTGACCGTGACTGAGACTCACACCGTGCTGTGTGTAAACCTTGCACTGACTGTGACTGAGACTCACACCGTGCTGTGTGAAAACCTTGCACTGACTGTGACTGAGACTCACACCGTGCTGTGTGTAAACCTTGCACTGACTGTGACTGAGACTCACGCACCGTGCTGTGTGCAAACCTTGCACTGACTGTGACTGAGACTCACACCGTGCTCTGTGTAAACCTTGCACTGACTGTGACTGAGACTCACGCATTGTGCTGTGTGTAAACATTGCACTGACTGTGACTGAGACTCACACCGTGCTGTGTGTAAACCTTGCACTGACTGTGACTGAGACTCACACCGTGCTGTGTGCAAACCTTGCTCTGACTGACTGAGACTCACACCGTGCTGTGTGCAAACCTTGCACTGACTGTGACTGAGACTCACATCGTGATGTGTGTAAACCTTGCACAGACTGTGACTGAGACTCACACCGTGCTGTGTGTAAACCTTGCACTGACTGTGACTGAGTCTCACACCGTGCTGCGTGTAAACCTTGCACTGACTGTGACTGAGACTCACACCGTGCTGTGTGTAAACCTTGCACTGACTGTGACTGAGACTCACACCGTGCTGTGTGTAAACCTTGCACTGACTGTGACTGAGACTCACACCGTGCTGTCTGCAAACCTTGCACTGACTGTGACTGAGACTCACACCGTGCTGTGTGTAAACCTTGCACTGACTGTGACTGAGACTCACACCGTGGTGTGTGTAAACCTTACACTGACTGTGACTGAGACTCACACCGTGTTGTGTGTAAACCTTGCACTGACTGTGACTGAGACTCACACTGTGCTGTGTGTTAACCTTGCACTGACTTTGACTGAGACTCACACCATGCTGTGTGTAAACCTTGCTCTGACTGTGACTGAGACTCACACCGTGCTGTGTGTAATCCTTGCACTGACTGTGACTGAGACTCACACCGTGCTGTGTGTAAACCTTGCACTGACTGTGACTGAGACTCACACCGTGCTGTGTGTAAACCTTGCACTGACTGTGACTGAGACTCACGCACCGTGCTGTGTGTAAACCTTGCACTGACTGTGACTGAGACTCACACCGTGCTGTGTGTAAACATTGCACTGACTGAGACTGAGACTCACACCGTGCTGTGTGTAAATCTTGCACTGACTGTGACTGAGACTCACACCATGCTGTGTGCAAACCTTGCTCTGACTGACTGAGACTCATACCGTGCTGTGTGCAAACTTGCACTGACTGTGACAGAGACTCACATCGTGCTGTGTGTAAACCTTGCACTGACTGTGACTGAGACTCACACCGTGCTGTGTGTAACCCTTGCACTGACTGTGACTGAGACTCACACCGTGCTTTGTGTAAACCTTGCACTGACTGTGACTGAGACTCACACCGTGCTGTGTGTAAACCTTGCACTGACTGTGACTGAGACTCACACCGTTCTGTGTGTAAACCTTGCACTGACTGTGACTGAGACTCACACCGTGCTGTGTGTAAACCATGCACTGACTGTGACTGAGACTCACACCGTGCTGTGTGCAAACCTTGCTCTGACTGTGACTGAGACTCACGCACCGTGCTGTGTGTAAGCCTTGCACTGACTGTGACTGAGACTCACACCGTGCTGTGTGTAAACCTTGCACTGACTGTGACTGAGACTCACACCGTGCTGTGTGTAAACCTTGCAGTGACTGTGACTGAGACTCACACCGTGCTGTGTGCAAACCTTGCTCTGACTGACTGAGACTCACATCGTGCTGTGTGTAAACCTTGCACTGACTGTGACTGAGACTCACACCGTGCTGTGTGTAAACCTTGCACTGACTGTGACTGAGACTCACACCGTGCTGTGTGTAAACCTTGCACTGACTGTGACTGAGACTCACACCGTGCTGTGTGTAAACCTTGCACTGACTGTGACTGAGACTCACACCGTGCTGTGTGTAAACCTTGCACTGACTGTGACTGAGACTCACACCGTGCTGTGTGCAAAGCTTGCTCTGACTGTGACTGAGACTCACACCGTGCTGTGTGCAAACCTTGCTCTGACTGTGACTGAGACTCACACCGTGCTGTGTGTAAACCTTGCACTGACTGTGACTGAGACTCAGACCGTGCTGTGTGTAAACCTTGCAGTGACTGTGACTGAGTCTCACACCGTGCTGCGTGTAAACCTTGCACTGACTGTGACTGAGACTCACACCGTGCTGTGTGTAAACCTTGCACTGACTGTGACTGAGACTCACACCGTGCTGTGTGCAAACCTTGCACTGACTGTGACTGAGACTCACGCATTGTGCTGTGTGTAAACATTGCACTGACTGTGACTGAGACTCACACCGTGCTGTGTGTAAACCAAGTGATGACTGTGACTGAGACTCACACCGTGCTGTGTGCAAACCTTGCTCTGACTGACTGAGACTCACACCGTGCTGTGTGCAAACCTTGCACTGACTGTGACTGAGACTCACATCGTGATGTGTGTAAACCTTGCACAGACTGTGACTGAGACTCACACCGTGCTGTGTGTAAACCTTGCACTGACTGTGACTGAGACTCACACCGTGCTGTGTGTAAACCTTGCACTGACTGTGACTGAGACTCACACCGTGCTGTGTGTAAACCTTGCACTGACTGTGACTGAGACTCACACCGTGCTGTGTGCAAACCTTGCACTGACTGTGACTGAGACTCACACCGTGCTGTGTGTAAACCTTGCACTGACTGTGACTGAGACTCACACCGTGCTGTGTGTAAACCTTGCACTGACTGTGACTGAGACTCACACCGTGGTGTGTGTAAACCTTACACTGACTGTGACTGAGACTCACACCGTGTTGTGTGTAAACCTTGCACTGACTGTGACTGAGACTCACACTGTGCTGTGTGTTAACCTTGCACTGACTGTGACTGAGACTCACACCGTGCTGTGTGTAAACCTTGCTCTGACTGTGACTGAGACTCACACCGTGCTGTGTGTAATCCTTGCACTGACTGTGACTGAGACTCACACCGTGCTGTGTGTAAACCTTGCACTGACTGTGATTGAGACTCACACCGTGCTGTGTGTAAACCTTGCACTGACTGTGACTGAGACTCACACCGTGCTGTGTGTAAACCTTGCACTGACTGTGACTGAGACTCACACCGTGCTGTGTGTAAACCTTGCACTGACTGTGACTGAGACTCACACCGTGCTGTGTGTAAACCTTGCACTGACCGTGACTGAGACTCACACCGTGCTGTGTGTAAACCTTGCACTGACTGTGACTGAGACTCACACCGTGCTGTGTGAAAACCTTGCACTGACTGTGACTGAGACTCACACCGTGCTGTGTGTAAACCTTGCACTGACTGTGACTGAGACTCACGCACCGTGCTGTGTGTAAACCTTGCACTGACTGTGACTGAGACTCACACCGTGCTGTGTGTAAACCTTGCACTGACTGTGACTGAGACGCACACCGTGCTGTGTGTAAACATTGCACTGACTGAGACTGAGACTCACACCGTGCTGTGTGTAAATCTTGCACTGACTGTGACTGAGACTCACACCGTGCTGTGTGCAAACCTTGCACTGACTGTGACTGAGACTCACACCGTGCTGTGTGTAAACATTGCACTGACTGTGACTGAGACTCACATCGTGATGTGTGTAAACCTTGCACTGACTGTGACTGAGACTCACACCGTGCTGTGTGTAACCCTTGCACTGACTGTGACTGAGACTCACACCGAGATTTGTGTAAACCTTGCACTGACTGTGACTGAGACTCACACCGTGCTGTGTGTAAACCTTGCACTGACTGTGACTGAGACTCACACCGTTCTGTGTGTAAACCTTGCACTGACTGTGACTGAGACTCACACCGTGCTGTGTGTAAACCATGCACTGACTGTGACTGAGACTCACACCGTGCTGTGTGCAAACCTTGCTCTGACTGTGACTGAGACTCACACCGTGCTGTGTGTAAACCTTGCACTGACTGTGACTGAGACTCACACCATGCTGTGTGTAAACCTTGCACTGACTGTGACTGAGACTCACACCGTGCTGTGTGTAAACCTTGCACTGACTGTGACTGAGACTCACACCGTGCTGTGTGTAACCCTTGCACTGACTGTGACTGAGACTCACACCGTGCTGTGTGTAAACCTTGCACTGACTGTGACTGAGACTCACACCGTGCTGTGTGTAAACCTTGCACTGACTGTGACTGAGACTTACACCGTTCTGTGTGTAAACCTTGCACTGACTGTGACTGAGACTCACACCGTGCATTGTGCAAACCTTGCTCTGACTGTGACTGAGACTCACACCGTGCTGTGTGTAAACCTTGCACTGACTGTGACTGAGACTCACGCACCGTGCTGTGTGTAAACCTTGCACTGACTGTGACTGAGACTCACACCGTGCTGTGTGTAAACCTTGCACTGACTGTGACTGAGACGCACACCGTGCTGTGTGTAAACCCTGCACTGACTGTGACTGAGACTCACACCGTGCTGTGTGTAAACCTTGCACTGACTGTGACTGAGACTCACAAACCGTGCTGTGTGTAAGCCTTGCACTGACTGTGACTGACACTCACACCGTGCTGTGTGTAAACCTTGCACTGACTGTGACTGAGACTCACACCGTGCTGTGTGTAAACCTTGCAGTGACTGTGACTGAGACTCACACCATGCTGTGTGCAAACCTTGCTCTGACTGACTGAGACTCACACCTGCTCTGTGCAAACCTTGCACTGACTGTGACTGAGACTCACATCGTGCTGTGTGTAAACCTTGCACTGACTGTGACTGAGACTCACACCGTGCTGTGTGTAAACCTTGCACTGACTGTGACTGAGACTCACACCGTGCTGTGTGTAAACCTTGCACTGACTGTGACTGAGACTCACACCGTGCTGTGTGTAAACCTTGCACTGACTGTGACTGAGACTCACACCGTGCTGTGTGTAAACCTTGCACTGACTGTGACTGAGACTCACACCGTGCTGTGTGCAAAGCTTGCTCTGACTGTGACTGAGACTCACACCGTGCTGTGTGCAAACCTTGCTCTGACTGTGACTGAGACTCACACCGTGCTGTGTGTAAACCTTGCACTGACTGTGACTGAGACTCAGACCGTGCTGTGTGTAAACCTTGCAGTGACTGTGACTGAATCTCACACCGTGCTGCATGTAAACCTTGCACTGACTGTGACTGAGACTCACACCGTGCTGTGTGTAAACCTTGCACTGACTGTGACTGAGACTCACACCGTGCTGTGTGTAAACCTTGCACTGACTGTGACTGAGACTCACGCATTGTGCTGTGTGTAAACATTGCACTGACTGTGACTGAGACTCACACCGTGCTGTGTGTAAACCTTGCACTGACTGTGACTGAGACTCACACCGTGCTGTGTGCAAACCTTGCTCTGACTGAATGAGACTCACACCGTGCTGTGTGCAAACCTTGCACTGACTGTGACTGAGACTCACATCGTGATGTGTGTAAACCTTGCACAGACTGTGACTGCGACTCACACCGTGCTGTGTGTAAACCTTTGCTCTGACTGTGACTGAGACTCACACCGTGCTGTGTGCAAACCTTGCACTGACTGTGACTGAGACTCACACCGTGCTGTGTGTAAACCTTGCACTGACTGTGACTGAGACTCACACCGTGCTGTGTGTAAACCTTGCACTGACTGTGACTGAGACTCACACCGTGTTGTGTGTAAACCTTGCACTGACTGTGACTGAGACTCACACTGTGCTGTGTGTTAACCTTGCACTGACTGTGACTGAGACTCACACCGTGCTGTGTGTAAACCTTGCTCTGACTGTGACTGAGACTCACACCGTGCTGTGTGTAATCCTTGCACTGACTGTGACTGAGACTCACACCGTGCTGTGTGTAAACCTTGCACTGACTGTGACTGAGACTCACACCGTGCTGTGTGTAAACCTTGCACTGACTGTGACTGAGACTCACACCGTGCTGTGTGTAAACCTTGCACTGACTGTGACTGAGACTCACACCGTGCTGTGTGTAAACCTTGCACTGACTGTGACTGAGACTCACACCGTGCTGTGTGTAAACCTTGCACTGACCGTGACTGAGACGCACACCGTGCTGTGTGTAAACCTTGCACTGACTGTGACTGAGACTCACACCGTGCTGTGTGTAAACCTTGCACTGACTGTGACTGAGACTCACACCGTTCTGTGTGTAAACCTTGCACTCACTGTGACTGAGACTCACACCGTGCTGTGTGTAAACCTTGCACTGACTGTGACTGAGACTCACACCGTGCATTGTGCAAACCTTGCTCTGACTGTGACTGAGACTCACACCGTGCTGTGTGTAAACCCTGCACTGACTGTGACTGAGACTCACGCACCGTGCTGTGTGTAAGCCTTGCACTGACTGTGACTGAGACTCACACCGTGCTGTGTGTAAACCTTGCACTGACTGTGACTGAGACTCACACCGTTCTGTGTGTAAACCTTGCAGTGACTGTGACTGAGACTCACACCGTGCTGTGTGCAAACCTTGCTCTTACTGTGACTGAGACTCACACCGTGCTGTGTGCAAACCTTGCTCTGACTGTGACTGAGACTCACACCGTGCTGTGTGCAAACCTTGCACTGACTGTGACTGAGACTCACACCGTGCTCTGTGTAAACCTTGCACTGACTGTGACTGAGACTCACGCATTGTGCTGTGTGTAAACATTGCACTGACTGTGACTGAGACTCACACCGTGCTGTGTGTAAACCTTGCACTGACTGTGACTGAGACTCACACCGTGCTGTGTGCAAACCTTGCTCTGACTGACTGAGACTCACACCGTGCTGTGTGCAAACCTTGCACTGACTGTGACTGAGACTCACATCGTGATGTGTGTAAACCTTGCACAGACTGTGACTGAGACTCACACCGTGCTGTGTGTAAACCTTGCACTGACTGTGACTGAGTCTCACACCGTGCTGCGTGTAAACCTTGCACTGACTGTGACTGAGACTCACACCGTGCTGTGTGTAAACCTTGCACTGACTGTGACTGAGACTCACACCGTGCTGTGTGTAAACCTTGCACTGACTGTGACTGAGACTCACACCGTGCTGTCTGCAAACCTTGCACTGACTGTGACTGAGACTCACACCGTGCTGTGTGTAAACCTTGCACTGACTGTGACTGAGACTCACACCGTGGTGTGTGTAAACCTTACACTGACTGTGACTGAGACTCACACCGTGTTGTGTGTAAACCTTGCACTGACTGTGACTGAGACTCACACTGTGCTGTGTGTTAACCTTGCACTGACTTTGACTGAGACTCACACCATGCTGTGTGTAAACCTTGCTCTGACTGTGACTGAGACTCACACCGTGCTGTGTGTAATCCTTGCACTGACTGTGACTGAGACTCACACCGTGCTGTGTGTAAACCTTGCACTGACTGTGACTGAGACTCACACCGTGCTGTGTGTAAACCTTGCACTGACTGTGACTGAGACTCACGCACCGTGCTGTGTGTAAACCTTGCACTGACTGTGACTGAGACTCACACCGTGCTGTGTGTAAACATTGCACTGACTGTGACTGAGACTCACACCGTTCTGTGTGTAAACCTTGCACTGACTGTGACTGAGACTCACACCGTGCTGTGTGTAAACCATGCACTGACTGTGACTGAGACTCACACCGTGCTGTGTGCAAACCTTGCTCTGACTGTGACTGAGACTCACGCACCGTGCTGTGTGTAAGCCTTGCACTGACTGTGACTGAGACTCACACCGTGCTGTGTGTAAACCTTGCACTGACTGTGACTGAGACTCACACCGTGCTGTGTGTAAACCTTGCAGTGACTGTGACTGAGACTCACACCGTGCTGTGTGCAAACCTTGCTCTGACTGACTGAGACTCACATCGTGCTGTGTGTAAACCTTGCACTGACTGTGACTGAGACTCACACCGTGCTGTGTGTAAACCTTGCACTGACTGTGACTGAGACTCACACCGTGCTGTGTGTAAACCTTGCACTGACTGTGACTGAGACTCACACCGTGCTGTGTGTAAACCTTGCACTGACTGTGACTGAGACTCACACCGTGCTGTGTGTAAACCTTGCACTGACTGTGACTGAGACTCACACCGTGCTGTGTGCAAAGCTTGCTCTGACTGTGACTGAGACTCACACCGTGCTGTGTGCAAACCTTGCTCTGACTGTGACTGAGACTCACACCGTGCTGTGTGTAAACCTTGCACTGACTGTGACTGAGACTCAGACCGTGCTGTGTGTAAACCTTGCAGTGACTGTGACTGAGTCTCACACCGTGCTGCGTGTAAACCTTGCACTGACTGTGACTGAGACTCACACCGTGCTGTGTGTAAACCTTGCACTGACTGTGACTGAGACTCACACCGTGCTGTGTGCAAACCTTGCACTGACTGTGACTGAGACTCACGCATTGTGCTGTGTGTAAACATTGCACTGACTGTGACTGAGACTCACACCGTGCTGTGTGTAAACCAAGCACTGACTGTGACTGAGACTCACACCGTGCTGTGTGCAAACCTTGCTCTGACTGACTGAGACTCACACCGTGCTGTGTGCAAACCTTGCACTGACTGTGACTGAGACTCACATCGTGATGTGTGTAAACCTTGCACAGACTGTGACTGAGACTCACACCGTGCTGTGTGTAAACCTTGCACTGACTGTGACTGAGACTCACACCGTGCTGTGTGTAAACCTTGCACTGACTGTGACTGAGACTCACACCGTGCTGTGTGTAAACCTTGCACTGACTGTGACTGAGACTCACACCGTGCTGTGTGCAAACCTTGCACTGACTGTGACTGAGACTCACACCGTGCTGTGTGTAAACCTTGCACTGACTGTGACTGAGACTCACACCGTGCTGTGTGTAAACCTTGCACTGACTGTGACTGAGACTCACACCGTGGTGTGTGTAAACCTTACACTGACTGTGACTGAGACTCACACCGTGTTGTGTGTAAACCTTGCACTGACTGTGACTGAGACTCACACCGTGCTGTGTGTTAACCTTGCACTGACTGTGACTGAGACTCACACCGTGCTGTGTGTAAACCTTGCTCTGACTGTGACTGAGACTCACACCGTGCTGTGTGTAATCCTTGCACTGACTGTGACTGAGACTCACACCGTGCTGTGTGTAAACCTTGCACTGACTGTGATTGAGACTCACACCGTGCTGTGTGTAAACCTTGCACTGACTGTGACTGAGACTCACACCGTGCTGTGTGTAAACCTTGCACTGACTGTGACTGAGACTCACACCGTGCTGTGTGTAAACCTTGCACTGACTGTGACTGAGACTCACACCGTGCTGTGTGTAAACCTTGCACTGACCGTGACTGAGACTCACACCGTGCTGTGTGTAAACCTTGCACTGACTGTGACTGAGACTCACACCGTGCTGTGTGAAAACCTTGCACTGACTGTGACTGAGACTCACACCGTGCTGTGTGTAAACCTTGCACTGACTGTGACTGAGACTCACGCACCGTGCTGTGTGTAAACCTTGCACTGACTGTGACTGAGACTCACACCGTGCTGTGTGTAAACCTTGCACTGACTGTGACTGAGACGCACACCGTGCTGTGTGTAAACATTGCACTGACTGAGACTGAGACTCACACCGTGCTGTGTGTAAATCTTGCACTGACTGTGACTGAGACTCACACCGTGCTGTGTGCAAACCTTGCACTGACTGTGACTGAGACTCACACCATGCTGTGTGTAAACATTGCACTGACTGTGACTGAGACTCACATCGTGATGTGTGTAAACCTTGCACTGACTGTGACTGAGAGTCACACCGTGCTGTGTGTAACCCTTGCACTGACTGTGACTGAGACTCACACCGAGATTTGTGTAAACCTTGCACTGACTGTGACTGAGACTCACACCGTGCTGTGTGTAAACCTTGCACTGACTGTGACTGAGACTCACACCGTTCTGTGTGTAAACCTTGCACTGACTGTGACTGAGACTCACACCGTGCTGTGTGTAAACCATGCACTGACTGTGACTGAGACTCACACCGTGCTGTGTGCAAACCTTGCTCTGACTGTGACTGAGACTCACACCGTGCTGTGTGTAAACCTTGCACTGACTGTGACTGAGACTCACACCATGCTGTGTGTAAACCTTGCACTGACTGTGACTGAGACTCACACCGTGCTGTGTGTAAACCTTGCACTGACTGTGACTGAGACTCACACCGTGCTGTGTGTAACCCTTGCACTGACTGTGACTGAGACTCACACCGTGCTGTGTGTAAACCTTGCACTGACTGTGACTGAGATTCACACCGTGCTGTGTGTAAACCTTGCACTGACTGTGACTGAGACTCACACCGTTCTGTGTGTAAACCTTGCACTGACTGTGACTGAGACTCACACCGTGCATTGTGCAAACCTTGCTCTGACTGTGACTGAGACTCACACCGTGCTGTGTGTAAACCTTGCACTGACTGTGACTGAGACTCACGCACCGTGCTGTGTGTAAACCTTGCACTGACTGTGACTGAGACTCACACCGTGCTGTGTGTAAACCTTGCACTGACTGTGACTGAGACGCACACCGTGCTGTGTGTAAACCCTGCACTGACTGTGACTGAGACTCACACCGTGCTGTGTGTAAACCTTGCACTGACTGTGACTGAGACTCACACACCGTGCTGTGTGTAAGCCTTGCACTGACTGTGACTGACACTCACACCGTGCTGTGTGTAAACCTTGCACTGACTGTGACTGAGACTCACACCGTGCTGTGTGTAAACCTTGCAGTGACTGTGACTGAGACTCACACCATGCTGTGTGCAAACCTTGCTCTGACTGACTGAGACTCACACCTGCTCTGTGCAAACCTTGCACTGACTGTGACTGAGACTCACATCATGCTGTGTGTAAACCTTGCACTGACTGTGACTGAGACTCACACCGTGCTGTGTGTAAACCTTGCACTGACTGTGACTGAGTCTCACACCGTGCTGTGTGTAAACCTTGCACTGACTGTGACTGAGACTCACACCGTGCTGTGTGTAAACCTTGCACTGACTGTGACTGAGACTCACACCGTGCTGTGTGTAAACCTTGCACTGACTGTGACTGAGACTCACACCGTGCTGTGTGCAAAGCTTGCTCTGACTGTGACTGAGACTCACACCGTGCTGTGTGCAAACCTTGCTCTGACTGTGACTGAGACTCACACCGTGCTGTGTGTAAACCTTGCACTGACTGTGACTGAGACTCAGACCGTGCTGTGTGTAAACCTTGCAGTGACTGTGACTGAGTCTCACACCGTGCTGCATGTAAACCTTGCACTGACTGTGACTGAGACTCACACCGTGCTGTGTGTAAACCTTGCACTGACTGTGACTGAGACTCACACCGTGCTGTGTGTAAACCTTGCACTGACTGTGACTGAGACTCACGCATTGTGCTGTGTGTAAACATTGCACTGACTGTGACTGAGACTCACACCGTGCTGTGTGTAAACCTTGCACTGACTGTGACTGAGACTCACACCGTGCTGTGTGCAAACCTTGCTCTGACTGACTGAGACTCACACCGTGCTGTGTGCAAACCTTGCACTGACTGTGACTGAGACTCACATCGTGATGTGTGTAAACCTTGCACAGACTGTGACTGCGACTCACACCGTGCTGTGTGTAAACCTTTGCTCTGACTGTGACTGAGACTCACACCGTGCTGTGTGCAAACCTTGCACTGACTGTGACTGAGACTCACACCGTGCTGTGTGTAAACCTTGCACTGACTGTGACTGAGACTCACACCGTGCTGTGTGTAAACCTTGCACTGACTGTGACTGAGACTCACACCGTGTTGTGTGTAAACCTTGCACTGACTGTGACTGAGACTCACACTGTGCTGTGTGTTAACCTTGCACTGACTGTGACTGAGACTCACACCGTGCTGTGTGTAAACCTTGCTCTGACTGTGACTGAGACTCACACCGTGCTGTGTGTAATCCTTGCACTGACTGTGACTGAGACTCACACCGTGCTGTGTGTAAACCTTGCACTGACTGTGACTGAGACTCACACCGTGCTGTGTGTAAACCCTGCACTGACTGTGACTGAGACTCACACCGTGCTGTGTGTAAACCTTGCACTGACTGTGACTGAGACTCACACCGTGCTGTGTGTAAACCTTGCACTGACTGTGACTGAGACTCACACCGTGCTGTGTGTAAACCTTGCACTGACCGTGACTGAGACGCACACCGTGCTGTGTGTAAACCTTGCACTGACTGTGACTGAGACTCACACCGTGCTGTGTGAAAACCTTGCACTGACTGTGACTGAGACTCACACCGTGCTGTGTGTAAACCTTGCACTGACTGTGACTGAGACTCACACCGTTCTGTGTGTAAACCTTGCACTGACTGTGACTGAGACTCACACCGTGCTGTGTGTAAACCTTGCACTGTCTGTGACTGAGACTCACACCGTGCATTGTGCAAACCTTGCTCTGACTGTGACTGAGACTCACACCGTGCTGTGTGTAAACCCTGCACTGACTGTGACTGAGACTCACGCACCGTGCTGTGTGTAAGCCTTGCACTGACTGTGACTGAGACTCACACCGTGCTGTGTGTAAACCTTGCACTGACTGTGACTGAGACTCACACCGTGCTGTGTGTAAACCTTGCAGTGACTGTGACTGAGACTCACACCGTGCTGTGTGCAAACCTTGCTCTGACTGTGACTGAGACTCACACCGTGCTGTGTGCAAACCTTGCTCTGACTGTGACTGAGACTCACACCGTGCTGTGTGTAAACCTTGCACTGACTGTGACTGAGACTCAGACCGTGCTGTGTGTAAACCTTGCAGTGACTGTGACTGAGTCTCACACCGTGCTGCGTGTCAACCTTGCACTGACTGTGACTGAGACTCACACCGTGCTGTGTGTAAACCTTGCACTGACTGTGACTGAGACTCACGCATTGTGCTGTGTGTAAACATTGCACTGACTGTGACTGAGACTCACACCGTGCTGTGTGTAAACCTTGCACTGACTGTGACTGAGACTCACACCGTGCTGTGTGCAAACCTTGCTCTGACTGACTGAGACTCACACCGTGCTGTGTGCAAACCTTGCACTGACTGTGACTGAGACTCACATCGTGATGTGTGTAAACCTTGCACAGACTGTGACTGAGACTCACACCGTGCTGTGTGTAAACCTTGCACTGACTGTGACTGAGTCTCACACCGTGCTGCGTGTAAACCTTGCACTGACTGTGACTGAGACTCACACCGTGCTGTGTGTAAACCTTGCACTGACTGTGACTGAGACTCACACCGTGCTGTGTGTAAACCTTTGCTCTGACTGTGACTGAGACTCACACCGTGCTGTGTGCAAACCTTGCCCTGACTGTGACTGAGACTCACACCGTGCTGTGTGTAAACCTTGCACTGACTGTGACTGAGACTCACACCGTGCTGTGTGTAAACCTTACACTGACTGTGACTGAGACTCACACCGTGTTGTGTGTAAACCTTGCACTGACTGTGACTGAGACTCACACTGTGCTGTGTGTTAACCTTGCACTGACTGTGACTGAGACTCACACCGTGCTGTGTGTAAACCTTGCTCTGACTGTGACTGAGACTCACACCGTGCTGTGTGTAATCCTTGCACTGACTGTGACTGAGACTCACACCGTGCTGTGTGTAAACCTTGCACTGACTGTGACTGAGACTCACACCGTGCTGTGTGTAAACCTTGCACTGACTGTGACTGAGACTCACACCGTGCTGTGTGTAAACCTTGCACTTACTGTGACTGAGACTCACACCGTGCTGTGTGTAAACCTTGCACTGACTGTGACTGAGACTCACACCGTGCTGTGTGTAAACCTTGCACTGACTGTGACTGAGACTCACACCGTGCTGTGTGTAAACCTTGCACTGACTGTGACTGAGACTCACACCGTGCTGTGTGTAAACCTTGCACTGACTGTGACTGAGACTCACACCGTGCTGTGTGTAAACCTTGCACTGACTGTGACTGAGACTCACACCGTGCTGTGTGTAAACCTTGCACTGACTGTGACTGAGACTCACGCACCGTGCTGTGTGTAAACCTTGCACTGACTGTGACTGAGACTCACACCGTGCTGTGTGTAAACATTGCACTGACTGAGACTGAGACTCACACCGTGCTGTGTGTAAACCTTGCTCTGACTGTGACTGAGACTCACACCGTGCTGTGTGTAATCCTTGCACTGACTGTGACTGAGACTCACACCGTGCTGTGTGTAAACCTTGCACTGACTGTGACTGAGACTCACACCGTGCTGTGTGTAAACCTTGCACTGACTGTGACTGAGACTCACACCGTGCTGTGTGTAAACCTTGCACTTACTGTGACTGAGACTCACACCGTGCTGTGTGTAAACCTTGCACTGACTGTGACTGAGACTCACACCGTGCTGTGTGTAAACCTTGCACTGACTGTGACTGAGACTCACACCGTGCTGTGTGTAAACCTTGCACTGACTGTGACTGAGACTCACACCGTGCTGTGTGTAAACCTTGCACTGACTGTGACTGAGACTCACACCGTGCTGTGTGTAAACCTTGCACTGACTGTGACTGAGACTCACACCGTGCTGTGTGTAAACCTTGCACTGACTGTGACTGAGACTCACGCACCGTGCTGTGTGTAAACCTTGCACTGACTGTGACTGAGACTCACACCGTGCTGTGTGTAAACATTGCACTGACTGAGACTGAGACTCACACCGTGCTGTGTGTAAATCTTGCACTGACTGTGACTGAGACTCACACCGTGCTGTGTGCAAACCTTGCTCTGACTGACTGAGACTCATACCGTGCTGTGTGCAAACTTGCACTGACTGTGACTGAGACTCACATCGTGATGTGTGTAAACCTTGCACTGACTGTGACTGAGACTCACACCGTGCTGTGTGTAACCCTTGCACTGACTGTGACTGAGACTCACACCGTGCTTTGCGTAAACCTTGCACTGACTGTGACTGAGACTCACACCGTGCTGTGTGTAAACCTTGCACTGACTGTGACTGAGACTCACACCGTTCTGTGTGTAAACCTTGCACTGACTGTGACTGAGACTCACACCGTGCTGTGTGTAAACCATGCACTGACTGTGACTGAGACTCACACCGTGCTGTGTGTAAACCTTGCACTGACTGTGACTGAGACTCACACCATGCTGTGTGTAAACCTTGCACTGACTGTGACTGAGACTCACGCTGTGCTGTGTGCAAACCTTGCACTGACTGTGACTGAGACTCACACCGTGCTGTGTGTAAACCTTGCACTGACTGTGACTGAGACTCACATCGTGCTGTGTGTAAACCTTGCACTGACTGTGACTGAGACTCACACCGTGCTGTGTGTAAACCTTGCACTGACTGTGACTGAGACTCACACCGTGCTGTGTGTAACCCTTGCACTGACTGTGACTGAGACTCACACCGTGCTGTGTGTAAACCTTGCACTGACTGTGACTGAGACTCACACCGTGCTGTGTGTAAACCTTGCACTGACTGTGACTGAGACTCACACCGTTCTGTGTGTAAACCTTGCACTGACTGTGACTGAGACTCACACCGTGCTGTGTGTAAACCTTGCACTGACTGTGACTGAGACTCACACCGTGCATTGTGCAAACCTTGCTCTGACTGTGACTGAGACTCACACCGTGCTGTGTGTAAACCTTGCACTGACTGTGACTGAGACTCACGCACCGTGCTGTGTGTAAACCTTGCACTGACTGTGACTGAGACTCACACCGTGCTGTGTGTAAACCTTGCACTGACTGTGACTGAGACGCACACCGTGCTGTGTGTAAACCCTGCACTGACTGTGACTGAGACTCACACCGTGCTGTGTGTAAACCTTGCACTGACTGTGACTGAGACTCACGCACCGTGCGGTGTGTAAGCCTTGCACTGACTGTGACTGAGACTCACACCTGCTCTGTGCAAACCTTGCACTGACTGTGACTGAGACTCACATCGTGCTGTGTGTAAACCTTGCACTGACTGTGACTGAGACTCACACCGTGCTGTGTGTAAACCTTGCACTGACTGTGACTGAGACTCACACCGTGCTGTGTGTAAACCTTGCACTGACTGTGACTGAGACTCACACCGTGCTGTGTGTAAACCTTGCACTGACTGTGACTGAGACTCACACCGTGCTGTGTGTAAACCTTGCACTGACTGTGACTGAGACTCACACCGTGCTGTGTGCAAAGCTTGCTCTGACTGTGACTGAGACTCACACCGTGCTGTGTGCAAACCTTGCTCTGACTGTGACTGAGACTCACACCGTGCTGTGTGTAAACCTTGCACTGACTGTGACTGAGACTCAGACCGTGCTATGTGTAAACCTTGCAGTGACTGTGACTGAGTCTCACACCGTGCTGCGTGTAAACCTTGCACTGACTGTGACTGAGACTCACACCGTGCTGTGTGTAAACCTTGCACTGACTGTGACTGAGACTCACACCGTGCTGTGTGTAAACCTTGCACTGACTGTGACTGAGACTCACGCATTGTGCTGTGTGTAAACATTGCACTGACTGTGACTGAGTCTCACACCGTGCTGTGTGCAAAGCTTGCTCTGACTGTGACTGAGACTCACACCGTGCTGTGTGCAAACCTTGCTCTGACTGTGACTGAGACTCACACCGTGCTGTGTGTAAACCTTGCACTGACTGTGACTGAGACTCAGACCGTGCTGTGTGTAAACCTTGCACTGACTGTGACTGAGTCTCACACCGTGCTGCGTGTAAACCTTGCACTGACTGTGACTGAGACTCACACCGTGCTGTGTGTAAACCTTGCACTGACTGTGACTGAGACTCACACCGTGCTGTGTGTAAACCTTTGCTCTGACTGTGACTGAGACTCACACCGTGCTGTGTGCAAACCTTGCACTGACTGTGACTGAGACTCACACCGTGCTGTGTGTAAACCTTGCACTGACTGTGACTGAGACTCACACCGTGCTGTGTGTAAACCTTACACTGACTGTGACTGAGACTCACACCGTGTTGTGTGTAAACCTTGCACTGACTGTGACTGAGACTCACACTGTGCTGTGTGTTAACGTTGCACTGACTGTAACTGAGACTCACACCGTGCTGTGTGTAAACCTTGCTCTGACTGTGACTGAGACTCACACCGTGCTGTGTGTAATCCTTGCACTGACTGTGACTGAGACTCACACCGTGCTGTGTGTAAACCTTGCACTGACTGTGACTGAGACTCACACCGTGCTGTGTGTAAACCTTGCACTGACTGTGACTGAGACTCACACCGTGCTGTGTGTAAACCTTGCACTGACTGTGACTGAGACTCACACCGTGCTGTGTGTAAACCTTGCACTGACTGTGACTGAGACTCACACCGTGCTGTGTGTAAACCTTGCACTGACCGTGACTGAGACTCACACCGTGCTGTGTGTAAACCTTGCACTGACTGTGACTGAGACTCACACCGTGCTGTGTGTAAACCTTGCACTGACTGAGACTGAGACTCACACCGTGCTGTGTGTAAACCTTGCACTGACTGTGACTGAGTCTCACACCGTGCTGTGTGTAAACCTTGCACTGACTGTGACTGAGACTCACACCGTTCTGTGTGTAAACCTTGCACTGACTGTGACTGAGACTCACACCGTGCTGTGTGTAAACCTTGCACTGACTGTGACTGAGACTCACACCGTGCATTGTGCAAACCTTGCTCTGACTGTGACTGAGACTCACACCGTGCTGTGTGTAAACCTTGCACTGACTGTGACTGAGACTCACGCACCGTGCTGTGTGTAAACCTTGCACTGACTGTGACTGAGACTCACACCGTGCTGTGTGTAAACCTTGCACTGACTGTGACTGAGACGCACAACGTGCTGTGTGTAAACCCTGCACTGACTGTGACTGAGACTCACACCGTGCTGTGTGTAAACCTTGCACTGACTGTGACTGAGACTCACGCACCGTGCTGTGTGTAAGCCTTGCACTGACTGTGACTGAGACTCACACCGTGCTGTGTGTAAACCTTGCACTGACTGTGACTGAGACTCACACCGTGCTGTGTGTAAACCTTGCAGTGACTGTGACGGAGACTCACACCGTGCTGTGTGCAAACCTTGCTCTGACTGACTGAGACTCACACCTGCTCTGTGCAAACCTTGCACTGACTGTGACTGAGACTCACATCGTGCTGTGTGTAAACCTTGCACTGACTGTGACTGAGACTCACACCGTGCTGTGTGTAAACCTTGCACTGACTGTGACTGAGACTCACACCGTGCTGTGTGTAAACCTTGCACTGACTGTGACTGAGACTCACACCGTGCTGTGTGTAAACCTTGCACTGACTGTGACTGAGACTCACACCGTGCTGTGTGTAAACTTTGCACTGACTGTGACTGAGACTCACACCGTGCTGTGTGCAAAGCTTGCTCTGACTGTGACTGAGACTCACACCGTGCTGTGTGCAAACCTTGCTCTGACTGTGACTGAGACTCACACCGTGCTGTGTGTAAACCTTGCACTGACTGTGACTGAGACTCAGACCGTGCTGTGTGTAAACCTTGCAGTGACTGTGACTGAGTCTCACACCGTGCTGCGTGTAAACATTGCACTGACTGTGACTGAGACTCACACCGTGCTGTGTGTAAACCTTGCACTGACTGTGACTGAGACTCACACCGTGCTGTGTGCAAACCTTGCTCTGACTGACTGAGACTCACACCGTGCTGTGTGCAAACCTTGCACTGACTGTGACTGAGACTCACATCGTGATGTGTGTAAACCTTGCACAGACTGTGACTGAGACTCACACCGTGCTGTGTGTAAACCTTGCACTGACTGTGACTGAGACTCACACCGTGCTGTGTGTAAACCTTGCACTGACTGTGACTGAGACTCACACCGTGCTGTGTGAAAACCTTGCACTGACTGTGACTGAGACTCACGCACCGTGCTGTGTGTAAACCTTGCACTGACTGTGACTGAGACTCACACCGTGCTGTGTGTAAACCTTGCACTGACTGTGACTGAGACGCACACCGTGCTGTGTGTAAACCTTGCACTGACTGTGACTGAGACTCACACCGTGCTGTGTGTAAACCTTGCACTGACTGTGACTGAGACTCACACCGTGCTGTGTGTAAACCTTGCACTGACTGTGACTGAGACTCACGTACCGTGCTGTGTGTAAACCTTGCACTGACTGTGACTGAGACTCACGCACCGTGCTGTGTGTAAACCCTGCACTGACTGTGACTGAGACTCACACCGTGCTGTGTGTAAACCTTGCACTGACTGTGACTGAGACTCACGCACCGTGCTGTGTGTAAACCTTGCACTGACTGTGACTGAGACTCACACCGTGCTGTGTGTAAACATTGCACTGACTGAGACTGAGACTCACACCGTGCTGTGTGTAAATCTTGCACTGACTGTGACTGAGACTCACACCGTGCTGTGTGCAAACCTTGCTCTGACTGACTGAGACTCATACCGTGCTGTGTGCAAACTTGCACTGACTGTGACTGAGACTCACATCGTGCTGTGTGTAAACCTTGCACTGACTGTGACTGAGACTCACACCGTGCTGTGTGTAACCCTTGCACTGACTGTGACTGAGACTCACACCGTGCTTTGTGTAAACCTTGCACTGACTGTGACTGAGACTCACACCGTGCTGTGTGTAAACCTTGCACTGACTGTGACTGAGACTCACACCGTTCTGTGTGTAAACCTTGCACTGACTGTGACTGAGACTCACACCGTGCTGTGTGTAAATCATGCACTGACTGTGACTGAGACTCACACCATGCTGTGTGTAAACCTTGCACTGACTGTGACTGAGACTCTCACCGTGCTGTGTGTAAACCTTGCACTGACTGTGACTGAGACTCACACCGTGCTGTGTGTAAACTTGCACTGACTGTGACTGAGACTCACACCGTGCTGTGTGTAAACCTTGCACTGACTGTGACTGAGACTCACACCGTGCTGTGTGTAAACCTTGCACTGACTGTGACTGAGACTCACACCATGCTGTGTGTAAACCTTGCACTGACTGTGACTGAGACTCACACCGTGCTGTGTGTAAACCTTGCACTGACTGTGACTGAGACTCACACCGTGCTGTGTGTAACCCTTGCACTGACTGTGACTGAGACTCACACCGTGCTGTGTGTAAACCTTGCACTGACTGTGACTGAGACTCACACTGTGCTGTGTGTAAACCTTGCACTGACTGTGACTGAGACTCACACCGTTCTGTGTGTAAACCTTGCACTGACTGTGACTGAGACTCACACCGTGCTGTGTGTAAACCTTGCACTGACTGTGACTGAGACTCACACGGTGCATTGTGCAAACCTTGCTCTGACTGTGACTGAGACTCACACCGTGCTGTGTGTAAACCTTGCAATGACTGTGACTGAGACTCACACCATGCTGTGTGTAAACCTTGCACTGACTGTGACTGAGACTCACACCGTGCTGTGTGTAAACCTTGCACTGACTGTGACTGAGACTCATACCATGCTGTGTGTAAACCTTGCACTGACTGTGACTGAGACTCACACCGTGCTGTGTGTAAACCTTGCACTGACTGTGACTGAGACTCACACCGTGCTGTGTGTAAACCTTGCACTGACTGTGACTGAGACTCACCCCGTGCTGTGTGTAAACCTTGCACTGACTGTGACTGAGACTCACACCGTGCTGTGTGTAAACCTTGCATTGACTGTGACTGAGACTCACACTGTGCTGTGTGCAAACCTTGCACTGACTGTGACTGAGACTCACGCACTGTGCTGTGTGTAACACTTGCACTGACTGTGACTGAGAATCACATCGTGCTGTGTGTAATCCTTGCACTGACTGTGACTGAGACTCACACCGTGCTGTGTGTAAACCTTGCACTGACTGTGACTGAGACTCACACCATGCTGTGTGTAAACCTTGCACTGACTGTGACTGAGACTCACACCGTGCTGTGTGTAAACCTTGCACTGACTGTGACTGAGACTCACAACGTGCTGTGTGTAAACCTTGCACTGACTGTGACTGAGACTCACACCGTGCTGTGTGTAAACCTTGCACTGACTGTGACTGAGACTCACACTGTGCTGTGTGTAAACCTTGCACTGACTGTGACTGAGACTCACACCGTGCTGTGTGTAAACCTTGCACTGACTGTGACTGAGACTCACACCGTGCTGTGTGTAAACCTTGCACTTACTGTGACTGAGACTCACACCGTGCTGTGTGTAAACCTTCCACTGACTGTGACTGAGACTCACACCGTGCTGTGTGTAAACCTTGCACTGACTATGACTGAGACTCACACCGTGCTGTGTGCAAACCTTGCTCTGACTGACTGAGACTCACACCGTGCTGTGTGCAAACCTTGCACTGACTGTGACTGAGACTCACACCGTGCTGTGTGTAAACCTTGCACTGACTGTGACTGAGACTCACACCGTGCTGTGTGTAAACCTTGCACTGACTGTGACTGAGACTCACACCGTGCTGTGTGCAAACCTTACTCTGACTGACTGAGACTCACACCATGCTGTGTGTAAACCTTGCACTGACCGTGACTGAGACTCACACCGTGCTGTGTGTAAACCTTGCACTGACTGTGACTGAGACTCACACTGTGCTGTGTGCAAACCTTGCACTGACTGTGACTGAGACTCACGCACTGTGCTGTGTGTAACCCTTGCACTGACTGTGACTGAGACTCACACCGTGCTGTGTGTAAACCTTGCACTGACTGTGACTGAGACTCACACCATGCTGTGTGTAAACCTTGCACTGACTGTGACTGAGACTCACACCGTGCTGTGTGTAAACCTTGCACTGACTGTGACTGAGACTCACACCGTGCTGTGTGTAAACCTTGCACTGACTGTGACTGAGACTCACACCGTGCTGTGTGTAAACCTTGCACTGACTGTGACTGAGACTCACACCGTGCTGTGTGTAAACCTTGCACTGACTGTGACTGAGACTCACACCGTGCTGTGTGTAAACCTTGCACTGACTGTGACTGAGACTCACACCGTGCTGTGTGTAAACCTTGCACTGACTGTGACTGAGACTCACACCGTGCTGTGTGTAAACCTTGCACTGACTGTGACTGAGACTCACACCGTGCTGTGTGTAAACCTTGCACTGACTATGACTGAGACTCACACCGTGCTGTGTGCAAACCTTGCTCTGACTGACTGAGACTCACACCGTGCTGTGTGCAAACCTTGCACTGACTGTGACTGAGACTCACACCGTGCTGTGTGTAAACCTTGCACTGACTGTGACTGAGACTCACACCGTGCTGTGTGTAAACCTTGCACTGACTGTGACTGAGACTCACACCGTGCTGTGTGTAAACCTTGCACTGACTGTGACTGAGACTCACACCGTGCTGTGTGTAAACCTTGCACTGACTGTGACTGAGACTCACACCGTGCTGTGTGTAAACCTTGCACTGACTGTGACTGAGACTCACACCGTGCTGTGTGCAAACCTTGCTCTGACTGACTGAGACTCACACCGTGCTCTGTGCAAACCTTGCACTGACTGTGACTGAGACTCACACCATGCTGTGTGTAAACCTTGCACTGACAGTGACTGAGACTCTCACCGTGCTGTGTGTAAACCCTGCACTGACTGTGACTGAGACTCACGCACCGTGTTGTGTGTAATCCTTGCACTGACTATGACTGAGACTCACACCGTGCTGTGTGTAAACCTTGCACTGACTGTGACTCACACCATGCTGTGTGTAAACCTTGCACTGACTGTGACTGAGACTCACACCGTTCTGTGTGTAAACCTTGCTCTGACTGTGACTGAGACTCACACCGTGCTGTGTGTAATCCTTGCACTGACTGTGACTGAGACTCACACTGTGCTGTGTGTAAACCTTGCACTGACTGTGACTGAGACTCACACCGTGCTGTGTGTAAACCTTGCACTGACTGTGACTGAGACTCACGCACCGTGCTGTATGTAAACCTTGCACTGACTGTGACTGAGACTCACACCGTGCTGTGTGTAAACCTTGCACTGACTGTGACTGAGACTCACGCATTGTGCTGTGTGTAAACATTGCACTGACTGTGACTGAGACTCACACCGTGCTGTGTGTAATCCTTGCACTGACTGTGACTGAGACTCACACTGTGCTGTGTGTAAACCTTGCACTGACTGTGACTGAGACTCACACCGTGCTGTGTGTAAACCTTGCATTGACTGTGACTGAGACTCACGCACCGTGCTGTATGTAAACCTTGCACTGACTGTGACTGAGACTCACACCGTGCTTTGTGTAAACCTTGCACTGACTGTGACTGAGACTCACACCGTGCTGTGTGTAAACCTTGCACTGACTGTGACTGAGACTCACACCGTGCTGTGTGTAAACCTTGCACTGACTGTGACTGAGACTCACACTGTGCTGTGTGCAAACCTTGCACTGACTGTGACTGAGACTCACGCACTGTGCTGTGCGTAACCCTTGCACTGACTGTGACTGAGACTCACATCGTGCTGTTTGTAATCCTTGTACTGACTGTGACAAAGACTCACACCGTGCTGTGTGTAAACCTTGCACTGACTGTGACTGAGACTCACACCATGCTGTGTGTAAACCTTGCACTGACTGTGACTGAGACTCACACCGTGCTGTGTGTAAACCTTGCACTGACTGTGACTGAGACTCACACCGTGCTGTGTGTAAACCTTGCACTGACTGTGACTGAGACTCACACCGTGCTGTGTGTAAACCTTGCACTGACTGTGACTGAGACTCACACCGTGCTGTGTGTAAACCTTGCACTGACTGTGACTGAGACTCACACCGTGCTGTGTGTAAACCTTGCACTGACTGTGACTGAGACTCACACCGTGCTGTGTGTAAACCTTGCACTGACTGTGACTGAGACTCACACCGTGCTGTGTGTAAACCTTGCACTGACTGTGACTGAGACTCACACCGTGCTGTGTGTAAACCTTGCACTGACTATGACTGAGACTCACACCGTGCTGTGTGCAAACCTTGCTCTGACTGACTGAGACTCACACCGTGCTGTGTGTAAACCTTGCACTGACTGTGACTGAGACTCACGCATTGTGCTGTGTGTAAACATTGCACTGACTGTGACTGAGACTCACGCATTGTGCTGTGTGTAAACATTGCACTGACTGTGACTGAGACTCACACCGTGCTTTGTGTAAACCTTGTACTGACTGTGACTGAGACTCACACCGTGCTGTGTGCAAACCTTGCTCTGACTGACTGAGACTCACACCGTGCTGTGTACAAACCTTGCACTGACTGTGACTGAGACTCACATCGTGCTGTGTGTAAACCTTGCACTGACTGTGACTGAGACTCACACCGTGCTGTGTGTAAACCTTGCACTGACTGTGACTGAGTCTCACACCGTGCTGTGTGTAAACCTTGCACTGACTGTGACTGAGACTCACACCGTGCTGTGTGTAAACCTTGCACTGACTGTGACTGAGACTCACACCGTGCTGTGTGGAAACCTTGCACTGACTGTGACTGAGACTCACAGCGTGCTGTGTGCAAACCTTGCACTGACTGTGACTGAGACTCACACAGTGCTGTGTGTAAACCTTGCACTGACTGTGACTGAGACTCACACCGTGCTGTGTGTAAACCTTACACTGACTGTGACTGAGACTCACACCGTGTTGTGTGTAAACCTTGCACTGACTGTGACTGAGACTCACACTGTGCTGTGTGTGAACCTTGCACTGACTGTGACTGAGACTCACACCGTGCTGTGTGTAAACCTTGCTCTGACTGTGACTGAGACTCACACCGTGCTGTGTGTAATCCTTGCACTGACTGTGACTGAGACTCACACTGTGCTGTGTGTAAACCTTGCACTGACTGTGACTGAGACTCACACCGTGCTGTGTGTAAACCTTGCACTGACTGTGACTGAGACTCACGCACCGTGCTGTATGTAAACCTTGCACTGACTGTGACTGAGACTCACACCGTGCTGTGTGTAAACCTTGCACTGACTGTGACTGAGACTCACACCGTGCTGTGTGTAAACCTTGCACTGACTGTGACTGAGACTCACACCGTGCTGTGTGTAAACCTTGCACTGACTGTGACTGAGACTCACGCATAGTGCTGTGTGTAAACATTGCACTGACTGTGACTGAGACTCACACCGTGCTGTGTGTAAACCTTGCACTGACTGTGACTGAGACTCACACCGTGCTGTGTGCAAACCTTGCTCTGACTGACTGAAACTCACACCGTGCTGTGTGCAAACCTTGCACTGACTGTGACTGAGACTCACATCGTGCTGTGTGTAAACCTTGCACTGACTGTGACTGAGACTCACACCGTGCTGTGTGTAAACCTTGCACTGACTGTGACTGAGTCTCACACCGTGCTGTGTGTAAACCTTGCACTGACTGTGACTGAGACTCACACCGTGCTGTGTGTAAACCTTGCACTGACTGTGACTGAGACTCACACCGTGCTGTGTGTAAACCTTGCACTGACTGTGACTGAGACTCACACCGTGCTGTGTGCAAACCTTGCACTGACTGTGACTGAGACTCACACCGTGCTGTGTGTAAACCTTGCACTGACTGTGACTGAGACTCACACCGTGCTGTGTGTAAACCTTACACTGACTGTGACTGAGACTCACACCGTGTTGTGTGTAAACATTGCACTGACTGTGACTGAGACTCACGCTGTGCTGTGTGTTAACCTTGCACTGACTGTGACTGAGACTCACACCGTGCTGTGTGTAAACCTTGCTCTGACTGTGACTGAAACTCACACCGTGCTGTGTGTAATCCTTGCACTGACTGTGACTGAGACTCACACCGTGCTGTGTGTAAACCTTGCACTGACTGTGACTGAGACTCACACCGTGCTGTGTGTAAACCTTGCACTGACTGTGACTGAGACTCACACCGTGCTGTGTGTAAACCTTGCACTGACTGTGACTGAGACTCACACCGTGCTGGGTGTAAACCTTGCACTGACTGTGACTGAGACTCACGCATTGTGCTGTGTGTAAACATTGCACTGACTGTGACTGAGACTCACACCGTGCTGTGTGTAAACCTTGCACTGACCGTGACTGAGACTCACACCGTGCTGTGTGTAAACCTTGCACTGACTGTGACTGAGACTCACACCGTGCTGTGTGTAAACCTTGCACTGACTGTGACTGAGACTCACACCGTGCTGTGTGTAAACCTTGCACTGACTGTGACTGAGACTCACACCGTGCTGTGTGTAAACCTTGCACTGACTGTGACTGAGACTCACGCACCGTGCTGTGTGTAAACCTTGCACTGACTGTGACTGAGACTCACATCGTGCTGTGTGTAAACCTTGCACTGACTGTGACTGAGACTCACACCGTGCTGTGTGTAAACCTTGCACTGACTGTGACTGAGACTCACACCATTCTGTGTGTAAACCTTGCTCTGACTGTGACTGAGACTCACACCGTGCTGTGTGTAATCCTTGCACTGACTGTGACTGAGACTCACACTGTGCTGTGTGTAAACCTTGCACTGACTGTGACTGAGACTCACACCGTGCTGTGTGTAAACCTTGCACTGACTGTGACTGAGACTCACGCACCGTGCTGTATGTAAACCTTGCACTGACTGTGACTGAGACTCACACCGTGCTGTGTGTAAACCTTGCACTGACTGTGACTGAGACTCACACCATGCTGTGTGTAAACCTTGCACTGACTGTGACTGAGACTCACACCGTGCTGTGTGTAAACCTTGCACTGACTGTGACTGAGACTCACGCATTGTGCTGTGTGTAAACATTGCACTGACTGTGACTGAGACTCACACCGTGCTGTGTGTAATCCTTGCACTGACTGTGACTGAGACTCACACTGTGCTGTGTGTAAACCTTGCACTGACTGTGACTGAGACTCACACCGTGCTGTGTGTAAACCTTGCATTGACTGTGACTGAGACTCACGCACCGTGCTGTATGTAAACCTTGCACTGACTGTGACTGAGACTCACACCGTGCTTTGTGTAAACCTTGCACTGACTGTGACTGAGACTCACACCGTGCTGTGTGTAAACCTTGCACTGACTGTGACTGAGACTCACACCGTGCTGTGTGTAAACCTTGCACTGACTGTGACTGAGACTCACACTGTGCTGTGTGCAAACCTTGCACTGACTGTGACTGAGACTCACGCACTGTGCTGTGCGTAACCCTTGCACTGACTGTGACTGAGACTCACATCGTGCTGTGTGTAATCCTTGCACTGACTGTGACTGAGACTCACACCGTGCTGTGTGTAAACCTTGCACGGACTGTGACTGAGACTCACACCATGCTGTGTGTAAACCTTGCACTGACTGTGACTGAGACTCACACCGTGCTGTGTGTAAACCTTGCACTGACTGTGACTGAGACTCACACCGTGCTGTGTGTAAACCTTGCACTGACTGTGACTGAGACTCACACCGTGCTGTGTGTAAACCTTGCACTGACTGTGACTGAGACTCACACCGTGCTGTGTGTAAACCTTGCACTGACTGTGACTGAGACTCACACCGTGCTGTGTGTAAACCTTGCACTGACTGTGACTGAGACTCACACCGTGCTGTGTGTAAACCTTGCACTGACTGTGACTGAGACTCACACCGTGCTGTGTGTAAACCTTGCACTGACTGTGACTGAGACTCACACCGTGCTGTGTGTAAACCTTGCACTGACTATGACTGAGACTCACACCGTGCTGTGTGCAAACCTTGCTCTGACTGTGACTGAGACTCACACCGTGCTGTGTGTAAACCTTGCACTGACTGTGACTGAGACTCACACCGTGCTGTGTGTAAACCTTGCACTGACTGTGACTGAGACTCACACCGTGCTGTGTGTAAACCTTGCACTGACTGTGACTGAGACTCACACCGTGCTGTGTGTAAACCTTGCACTGACTGTGACTGAGACTCACACCGTGCTGTGTGTAAACCTTGCACTGACTATGACTGAGACTCACACCGTGCTGTGTGCAAACCTTGCTCTGACTGTGACTGAGACTCACACCGTGCTGTGTGTAAACCTTGCACTGACTGTGACTGAGACTCACACCGTGCTGTGTGTAAACCTTGCAGTGACTGTGACTGAGACTCACACCGTGCTGTGTGCAAACCTTGCTCTGACTGACTGAGACTCACACCGTGCTCTGTGCAAACCTTGCACTGACTGTGACTGAGACTCACACCATGCTGTGTGTAAACCTTGCACTGACTGTGACTGAGACTCTCACCGTGCTGTGTGTAAACCCTGCACTGACTGTGACTGAGACTCACGCACCGTGCTGTGTGTAAACCTTGCACTGACTGTGACTGAGACTCACACCGTGCTGTGTGTAAACCTTGCACTGACTGTGACTGAGACTCACACCGTGCTGTGTGTAAACCTTGCACTGACTGTGACTGAGACTCACACCGTGCTGTGTGTAAACCTTGCACTGACTGTGACTGAGACTCACGCATTGTGCTGTGTGTAAACATTGCACTGACTGTGACTGAGACTCACACCGTGCTGTGTGTAAACCTTGCACTGACTGTGACTGAGACTCACACTGTGCTGTGTGTAAACCTTGCACTGACTGTGACTGAGACTCACACCGTGCTGTGTGTAAACCTTGCACTGACTGTGACTGAGACTCACGCACCGTGCTGTATGTAAACCTTGCACTGACTGTGACTGAGACTCACACCGTGCTGTGTGTAAACCTTGCACTGACTGTGACTGAGACTCACACCGTGCTGTGTGTAAACCTTGCACTGACTGTGACTGAGACTCACGCATTGTGCTGTGTGTAAACATTGCACTGACTGTGACTGAGACTCACACCGTGCTGTGTGTAAACCTTGCACTGACTGTGACTGAGACTCACACCGTGCTGTGTGCAAACCTTGCTCTGACTGACTTAAACTCACACCGTGCTGTGTGCAAACCTTGCACTGACTGTGACTGAGACTCACATCGTGCTGTGTGTAAACCTTGCATTGACTGTGACTGAGACTCACACCGTGCTGTGTGTAAACCTTGCACTGACTGTGACTGAGTCTCACACCGTGCTGTGTGTAAACCTTGCACTGACTGTGACTGAGACTCACACCGTGCTGTGTGTAAACCTTGCACTGACTGTGACTGAGACTCACACCGTGCTGTGTGTAAACCTTGCACTGACTGTGACTGAGACTCACACCATTCTGTGTGTAAACCTTGCTCTGACTGTGACTGAGACTCACACCGTGCTGTGTGTAATCCTTGCACTGACTGTGACTGAGACTCACACTGTGCTGTGTGTAAACCTTGCACTGACTGTGACTGAGACTCACACCGTGCTGTGTGTAAACCTTGCACTGACTGTGACTGAGACTCACGCACCGTGCTGTATGTAAACCTTGCACTGACTGTGACTGAGACTCACACCGTGCTGTGTGTAAACCTTGCACTGACTGTGACTGAGACTCACACCATGCTGTGTGTAAACCTTGCGCTGACTGTGACTGAGACTCACACCGTGCTGTATGTAAACCTTGCACTGACTGTGACTGAGACTCACGCATTGTGCTGTGTGTAAACATTGCACTGACTGTGACTGAGACTCACACCGTGCTGTGTGTAATCCTTGCACTGACTGTGACTGAGACTCACACTGTGCTGTGTGTAAACCTTGCACTGACTGTGACTGAGACTCACGCACCGTGCTGTGTGTAAACCTTGCACTGACTGTGACTGAGACTCACATCGTGCTGTGTGTAAACCTTGCACTGACTGTGACTGAGACTCACACCGTGCTGTGTGTAAACCTTGCACTGACTGTGACTGAGACTCACACCGTTCTGTGTGTAAACCTTGCTCTGACTGTGACTGAGACTCACACCGTGCTGTGTGTAATCCTTGCACTGACTGTGACTGAGACTCACACTGTGCTGTGTGTAAACCTTGCACTGACTGTGACTGAGACTCACACCGTGCTGTGTGTAAACCTTGCACTGACTGTGACTGAGACTCACGCACCGTGCTGTATGTAAACCTTGCACTGACTGTGACTGAGACTCACACCGTGCTGTGTGTAAACCTTGCACTGACTGTGACTGAGACTCACACCGTGCTGTGTGTAAACCTTGCACTGACTGTGACTGAGACTCACACCGTGCTGTGTGTAAACCTTGCACTGACTGTGACTGAGACTCACGCATTGTGCTGTGTGTAAACATTGCACTGACTGTGACTGAGACTCACACCGTGCTGTGTGTAATCCTTGCACTGACTGTGACTGAGACTCACACTGTGCTGTGTGTAAACCTTGCACTGACTGTGACTGAGACTCACACCGTGCTGTGTGTAAACCTTGCATTGACTGTGACTGAGACTCACGCACCGTGCTGTATGTAAACCTTGCACTGACTGTGACTGAGACTCACACCGTGCTTTGTGTAAACCTTGCACTGACTGTGACTGAGACTCACACCGTGCTGTGTGTAAACCTTGTACTGACTGTGACTGAGACTCACACCATGCTGTGTGTAAACCTTGCACTGACTGTGACTGAGACTCACACCGTGCTGTGTGTAAACCTTGCACTGACTGTGACTGAGACTCACACCGTGCTGTGTGTAAACCTTGCACTGACTGTGACTGAGACTCACACCGTGCTGTGTGTAAACCTTGCACTGACTGTGACTGAGACTCACACCGTGCTGTGTGTAAACCTTGCACTGACTGTGACTGAGACTCACACCGTGCTGTGTGTAAACCTTGCATTGACTGTGACTGAGACTCACACCGTGCTGTGTGTAAACCTTGCACTGACTGTGACTGAGACTCACACCGTGCTGTGTGTAAACCTTGCACTGACTGTGACTGAGACTCACACCGTGCTGTGTGTAAACCTTGCACTGACTGTGACTGAGACTCACACCGTGCTGTGTGTAAACCTTGCACTGACTGTGACTGAGACTCACACCGTGCTGTGTGTAAACCTTGCACTTACTGTGACTGAGACTCACACCGTGCTGTGTGCAAACCTTGCACTGACTGTGACTGAGACTCACACCGTGCTGTGTGCAAACCTTGCTCTGACTGACTGAGTCTCACACCGTGCTCTGTGCAAACCTTGCACTGACTGTGACTGAGACTCACACCATGCTGTGTGTAAACCTTGCACTGACTGTGACTGAGACTCACGCACCGTGCTGTGTGTAAACCTTGCACTGACTGTGACTGAGACTCACACCGTGCTGTGTGCAAACCTTACTCTGACTGACTGAGAGGCACACCGTGCTGTGTGCAAACCTTGCACTGACTGTGACTGAGACTCACACCGTGCTGTGTGTAAACCTTGCACTGACTGTGACTGAGACTCACACCGTGCTGTGAGTAAACCTTGCACTGACTGTGACTGAGACTCACGCATTGTGCTGTGTGTAAACATTGCACTGACTGTGACTGAGACTCACACCGTGCTTTGTGTAAACCTTGCACTGACTGTGACTGAGACTCACACCGTGCTGTGTGCAAACCTTGCTCTGACTGACTGAGACTCACACCGTGCTGTGTGCAAACCTTGCACTGACTGTGACTGAGACTCACATCGTGCTGTGTGTAAACCTTGCACTGACTGTGACTGAGACTCACACCGTGCTGTGTGTAAACCTTGCACTGACTGTGACTGAGTCTCACACCGTGCTGTGTGTAAACCTTGCACTGACTGTGACTGAGACTCACACCGTGCTGTGTGTAAACCTTGCACTGACTGTGACTGAGACTCACACCGTGCTGTGTGGAAACCTTGCACTGACTGTGACTGAGACTCACACCGTGCTGTGTGCAAACCTTGCACTGACTGTGACTGAGAATCACACCGTGCTGTGTGTAAACCTTGCACCGACTGTGACTGAGACTCACGCATTGTGCTGTGTGTAAACATTGCACTGACTGTGACTGAGACTCACACCGTGCTGTGTGTAAACCTTGCACTGACCGTGACTGAGACTCACACCGTGCTGTGTGTAAACCTTGCACTGACTGTGACTGAGACTCACACCGTGCTGTGTGTAAACCTTGCACTGACTGTGACTGAGACTCACGCACCGTGCTGTGTGTAAACCTTGCACTGACTGTGACTGAGACTCACACCGTGCTGTGTGCAAACCTTGCACTGACTGTGACTGAGACTCACACCGTGCTGTGTGTAAACCTTGCACTGACTGTGACTGAGACTCACATCGTGCTGTGTGTAAACCTTGCACTGACTGTGACTGAGACTCACACCGTGCTGTGTTTAAACCTTGCACTGACTGTGACTGAGACTCACGCACCGTGCTGTATGTAAACCTTGCACTGACTGTGACTGAGACTCACACCGTGCTGTGTGTAAACCTTGCACTGACTGTGACTGAGACTCACACCGTGCTGTGTGTAAACCTTGCACTGACTGTGACTGAGACTCACACCGTGCTGTGTGTAACCCTTGCACTGACTGTGACTGAGACTCACACCGTGCTGTGTGTAAACCTTGCACTGACTGTGACTGAGACTCACACCGTGCTGTGTGTAAACCTTGCATTGACTGTGACTGAGACTCACGCACCGTGCTGTATGTAAACCTTGCACTGACTGTGACTGAGACTCACACCGTGCTTTGTGTAAACCTTGCACTGACTGTGACTGAGACTCACACCGTGCTGTGTGTAAACCTTGCACTGACTGTGACTGAGACTCACACCATGCTGTGTGTAAACCTTGCACTGACTGTGACTGAGACTCACACCGTGCTGTGTGTAAACCTTGCACTGACTGTGACTGAGACTCACACCGTGCTGTGTGTAAACCTTGCACTGACTGTGACTGAGACTCACACCGTGCTGTGTGTAAACCTTGCACTGACTGTGACTGAGACTCACACCGTGCTGTGTGTAAACCTTGCACTGACTGTGACTGAGACTCACACCGTGCTGTGTGTAAACCTTGCACTGACTGTGACTGAGACTCACACCGTGCAGTGTGTAAACCTTGCACTGACTGTGACTGAGACTCACACCGTGCTGTGTGTAAACCTTGCACTGACTGTGACTGAGACTCACACCGTGCTGTGAGTAAACCTTGCACTGACTGTGACTGAGACTCACGCATTGTGCTGTGTGTAAACATTGCACTGACTGTGACTGAGACTCACACCGTGCTTTGTGTAAACCTTGCACTGACTGTGACTGAGACTCACACCGTGCTGTGTGCAAACCTTGCTCTGACTGACTGAGACTCACACCGTGCTGTGTGCAAACCTTGCACTGACTGTGACTGAGACTCACATCGTGCTGTGTGTAAACCTTGCACTGACTGTGACTGAGACTCACACCGTGCTGTGTGTAAACCTTGCACTGACTGTGACTGAGTCTCACACCGTGCTGTGTGTAAACCTTGCACTGACTGTGACTGAGACTCACACCGTGCTGTGTGTAAACCTTGCACTGACTGTGACTGAGACACACACCGTGCTGTGTGGAAACCTTGCACTGACTGTGACTGAGACTCACACCGTGCTGTGTGCAAACCTTGCACTGACTGTGACTGAGAATCACACCGTGCTGTGTGTAAACCTTGCACTGACTGTGACTGAGACTCACACCGTGCTGTGTGTAAACCTTACACTGACTGTGACTGAGACTCACACCGTGTTGTGTGTAAACCTTGCACTGACTGTGACTGAGACTCACACTGTGCTGTGTGTGAACCTTGCACTGACTGTGACTGAGACTCACACCGTGCTGTGTGTAAACCTTGCTCTGACTGTGACTGAGACTCACACCGTGCTGTGTGTAATCCTTGCACTGACTGTGACTGAGACTCACACTGTGCTGTGTGTAAACCTTGCACTGACTGTGACTGAGACTCACAACGTGCTGTGTGTAAACCTTGCACTGACTGTGACTGAGACTCACGCACCGTGCTGTATGTAAACCTTGTACTGACTGAGACTGAGACTCACACCATGCTGTGTGTAAACCTTGCACTGACTGTGACTGAGACTCACACCGTGCTGTGTGTAAACCTTGCACTGACTGTGACTGAGACTCACACCGTGCTGTGTGTAAACCTTGCACTGACTGTGACTGAGACTCACACTGTGCTGTGTGCAAACCTTGCACTGACTGTGACTGAGACTCACGCACTGTGCTGTGCGTAACCCTTGCACTGACTGTGACTGAGACTCACATCGTGCTGTGTGTAATCCTTGCACTGACTGTGACTGAGACTCACACCGTGCTGTGTGTAAACCTTGCACTGACTGTGACTGAGACTCACACCATGCTGTGTGTAAACCTTGCACTGACTGTGACTGAGACTCACACCGTGCTGTGTGTAAACCTTGCAGTGACTGTGACTGAGACTCACACCGTGCTGTGTGCAAACCTTGCTCTGACTGACTGAGACTCACACCGTGCTCTGTGCAAACCTTGCACTGACTGTGACTGAGACTCACACCATGCTGTGTGTAAACCTTGCACTGACTGTGACTGAGACTCTCACCGTGCTGTGTGTAAACCCTGCACTGACTGTGACTGAGACTCACGCACCGTGCTGTGTGTAAAACTTGCACTGACTGTGACTGAGACTCACACCGTGCTGTGTGCAAACCTTACTCTGACTGACTGAGAGGCACACCGTGCTGTGTGCAAACCTTGCACTGACTGTGACTGAGACTCACGCATTGTGCTGTGTGTAAACATTGCACTGACTGTGACTGAGACTCACACCGTGCTTTGTGTAAACCTTGCACTGACTGTGACTGAGACTCACACCGTGCTGTGTGCAAACCTTGCTCTGACTGACTGAGACTCACACCGTGCTGTGTGCAAACCTTGCACTGACTGTGACTGAGACTCACATCGTGCTGTGTGTAAACCTTGCACTGACTGTGACTGAGACTCACACCGTGCTGTGTGTAAACCTTGCACTGACTGTGACTGAGTCTCACACCGTGCTGTGTGTAAACCTTGCACTGACTGTGACTGAGACTCACACCGTGCTGTGTGTAAACCTTGCACTGACTGTGACTGAGACTCACACCGTGCTGTGTGGAAACCTTGCACTGACTGTGACTGAGACTCACACCGTGCTGTGTGCAAACCTTGCACTGACTGTGACTGAGAATCACACCGTGCTGTGTGTAAACCTTGCACTGACTGTGACTGAGACTCACGCATTGTGCTGTGTGTAAACATTGCACTGATTGTGACTGAGACTCACACCGTGCTGTGTGTAAACCTTGCACTGACCGTGACTGAGACTCACACCGTGCTGTGTGTAAACCTTGCACTGACTGTGACTGAGACTCACACCGTGCTGTGTGTAAACCTTGCACTGACTGTGACTGAGACTCACACCGTGCTGTGTGTAAACCTTGCACTGACTGTGACTGAGACTCACGCACCGTGCTGTGTGTAAACCTTGCACTGACTGTGACTGAGACTCACACCGTGCTGTGTGCAAACCTTGCACTGACTGTGACTGAGACTCACACCGTGCTGTGTGTAAACCTTGCACTGACTGTGACTGAGACTCACATCGTGCTGTGTGTAAACCTTGCACTGACTGTGACTGAGACTCACACCGTGCTGTGTGTAAACCTTGCACTGACTGTGACTGAGACTCACACCGTTCTGTGTGTAAACCTTGCTCTGACTGTGACTGAGACTCACACCGTGCTGTGTGTAATCCTTGCACTGACTGTGACTGAGACTCACACTGTGCTGTGTGTAAACCTTGCACTGACTGTGACTGAGACTCACACCGTGCTGTGTGTAAACCTTGCACTGACTGTGACTGAGACTCACGCACCGTGCTGTATGTAAACCTTGCACTGACTGTGACTGAGACTCACACCGTGCTGTGTGTAAACCTTGCACTGACTGTGACTGAGACTCACACCGTGCTGTGTGTAAACCTTGCACTGACTGTGACTGAGACTCACACCGTGCTGTGTGTAACCCTTGCACTGACTGTGACTGAGACTCACACCGTGCTGTGTGTAAACCTTGCACTGACTGTGACTGAGACTCACACCGTGCTGTGTGTAAACCTTGCATTGACTGTGACTGAGACTCACGCACCGTGCTGTATGTAAACCTTGCACTGACTGTGACTGAGACTCACACCGTGCTTTGTGTAAACCTTGCACTGACTGTGACTGAGACTCACACCGTGCTGTGTGTAAACCTTGCACTGACTGTGACTGAGACTCACACCATGCTGTGTGTAAACCTTGCACTGACTGTGACTGAGACTCACACCGTGCTGTGTGTAAACCTTGCACTGACTGTGACTGAGACTCACACCGTGCTGTGTGTAAACCTTGCACTGACTGTGACTGAGACTCACACCGTGCTGTGTGTAAACCTTGCACTGACTGTGACTGAGACTCACACCGTGCTGTGTGTAAACCTTGCACTGACTGTGACTGAGACTCACACCGTGCTGTGTGTAAACCTTGCACTGACTGTGAATGAGACTCACACCGTGCTGTGTGTAAACCTTGCACTGACTGTGACTGAGACTCACACCGTGCTGTGTGTAAACCTTGCACTGACTGTGACTGAGACTCACACCGTGCTGTGAGTAAACCTTGCACTGACTGTGACTGAGACTCACGCATTGTGCTGTGTGTAAACATTGCACTGACTGTGACTGAGACTCACACCGTGCTTTGTGTAAACCTTGCACTGACTGTGACTGAGACTCACACCGTGCTGTGTGCAAACCTTGCTCTGACTGACTGAGACTCACACCGTGCTGTGTGCAAACCTTGCACTGACTGTGACTGAGACTCACATCGTGCTGTGTGTAAACCTTGCACTGACTGTGACTGAGACTCACACCGTGCTGTGTGTAAACCTTGCACTGACTGTGACTGAGTCTCACACCGTGCTGTGTGTAAACCTTGCACTGACTGTGACTGAGACTCACACCGTGCTGTGTGTAAACCTTGCACTGACTGTGACTGAGACACACACCGTGCTGTGTGGAAACCTTGCACTGACTGTGACTGAGACTCACACCATGCTGTGTGCAAACCTTGCACTGACTGTGACTGAGAATCACACCGTGCTGTGTGTAAACCTTGCACTGACTGTGACTGAGACTCACACCGTGCTGTGTGTAAACCTTACACTGACTGTGACTGAGACTCACACCGTGTTGTGTGTAAACCTTGCACTGACTGTGACTGAGACTCAAACTGTGCTGTGAGTAAACCTTGCACTGACTGTGACTGAGACTCACGCATTGTGCTGTGTGTAAACATTGCACTGACTGTGACTGAGACTCACACCGTGCTGTGTGCAAACCTTGCTCTGACTGACTGAGACTCACACCGTGCTGTGTGCAAACCTTGCACTGACTGTGACTGAGACTCACATCGTGCTGTGTGTAAACCTTGCACTGACTGTGACTGAGACTCACACCGTGCTGTGTGTAAACCTTGCACTGACTGTGACTGAGTCTCACACCGTGCTGTGTGTAAACCTTGCACTGACTGTGACTGAGACTCACACCGTGCTGTGTGTAAACCTTGCACTGACTGTGACTGAGACTCACACCGTGCTGTGTGGAAACCTTGCACTGACTGTGACTGAGACTCACACCGTGCTGTGTGCAAACCTTGCACTGACTGTGACTGAGAATCACACCGTGCTGTGTGTAAACCTTGCACTGACTGTGACTGAGACTCACGCATTGTGCTGTGTGTAAACATTGCACTGATTGTGACTGAGACTCACACCGTGCTGTGTGTAAACCTTGCACTGACCGTGACTGAGACTCACACCGTGCTGTGTGTAAACCTTGCACTGACTGTGACTGAGACTCACACCGTGCTGTGTGTAAACCTTGCACTGACTGTGACTGAGACTCACACCGTGCTGTGTGTAAACCTTGCACTGACTGTGACTGAGACTCACGCACCGTGCTGTGTGTAAACCTTGCACTGACTGTGACTGAGACTCACACCGTGCTGTGTGCAAACCTTGCACTGACTGTGACTGAGACTCACACCGTGCTGTGTGTAAACCTTGCACTGACTGTGACTGAGACTCACATCGTGCTGTGTGTAAACCTTGCACTGACTGTGACTGAGACTCACACCGTGCTGTGTGTAAACCTTGCACTGACTGTGACTGAGACTCACACCGTTCTGTGTGTAAACCTTGCTCTGACTGTGACTGAGACTCACACCGTGCTGTGTGTAATCCTTGCACTGACTGTGACTGAGACTCACACTGTGCTGTGTGTAAACCTTGCACTGACTGTGACTGAGACTCACACCGTGCTGTGTGTAAACCTTGCACTGACTGTGACTGAGACTCACGCACCGTGCTGTATGTAAACCTTGCACTGACTGTGACTGAGACTCACACCGTGCTGTGTGTAAACCTTGCACTGACTGTGACTGAGACTCACACCGTGCTGTGTGTAAACCTTGCACTGACTGTGACTGAGACTCACACCGTGCTGTGTGTAACCCTTGCACTGACTGTGACTGAGACTCACACCGTGCTGTGTGTAAACCTTGCACTGACTGTGACTGAGACTCACACCGTGCTGTGTGTAAACCTTGCATTGACTGTGACTGAGACTCACGCACCGTGCTGTATGTAAACCTTGCACTGACTGTGACTGAGACTCACACCGTGCTTTGTGTAAACCTTGCACTGACTGTGACTGAGACTCACACCGTGCTGTGTGTAAACCTTGCACTGACTGTGACTGAGACTCACACCATGCTGTGTGTAAACCTTGCACTGACTGTGACTGAGACTCACACCGTGCTGTGTGTAAACCTTGCACTGACTGTGACTGAGACTCACACCGTGCTGTGTGTAAACCTTGCACTGACTGTGACTGAGACTCACACCGTGCTGTGTGTAAACCTTGCACTGACTGTGACTGAGACTCACACCGTGCTGTGTGTAAACCTTGCACTGACTGTGACTGAGACTCACACCGTGCTGTGTGTAAACCTTGCACTGACTGTGACTGAGACTCACACCGTGCTGTGTGTAAACCTTGCACTGACTGTGACTGAGACTCACACCGTGCTGTGTGTAAACCTTGCACTGACTGTGACTGAGACTCACACCGTGCTGTGAGTAAACCTTGCACTGACTGTGACTGAGACTCACGCATTGTGCTGTGTGTAAACATTGCACTGACTGTGACTGAGACTCACACCGTGCTTTGTGTAAACCTTGCACTGACTGTGACTGAGACTCACACCGTGCTGTGTGCAAACCTTGCTCTGACTGACTGAGACTCACACCGTGCTGTGTGCAAACCTTGCACTGACTGTGACTGAGACTCACATCGTGCTGTGTGTAAACCTTGCACTGACTGTGACTGAGACTCACACCGTGCTGTGTGCAAACCTTGCTCTGACTGACTGAGACTCACACCGTGCTGTGTGCAAACCTTGCACTGACTGTGACTGAGACTCACATCGTGCTGTGTGTAAACCTTGCACTGACTGTGACTGAGACTCACACCGTGCTGTGTGTAAACCTTGCACTGACTGTGACTGAGTCTCACACCGTGCTGTGTGTAAACCTTGCACTGACTGTGACTGAGACTCACACCGTGCTGTGTGTAAACCTTGCACTGACTGTGACTGAGACACACACCGTGCTGTGTGGAAACCTTGCACTGACTGTGACTGAGACTCACACCATGCTGTGTGCAAACCTTGCACTGACTGTGACTGAGAATCACACCGTGCTGTGTGTAAACCTTGCACTGACTGTGACTGAGACTCACACCGTGCTGTGTGTAAACCTTACACTGACTGTGACTGAGACTCACACCGTGTTGTGTGTAAACCTTGCACTGACTGTGACTGAGACTCAAACTGTGCTGTGAGTAAACCTTGCACTGACTGTGACTGAGACTCACGCATTGTGCTGTGTGTAAACATTGCACTGACTGTGACTGAGACTCACACCGTGCTGTGTGCAAACCTTGCTCTGACTGACTGAGACTCACACCGTGCTGTGTGCAAACCTTGCACTGACTGTGACTGAGACTCACATCGTGCTGTGTGTAAACCTTGCACTGACTGTGACTGAGACTCACACCGTGCTGTGTGTAAACCTTGCACTGACTGTGACTGAGTCTCACACCGTGCTGTGTGTAAACCTTGCACTGACTGTGACTGAGACTCACACCGTGCTGTGTGTAAACCTTGCACTGACTGTGACTGAGACTCACACCGTGCTGTGTGGAAACCTTGCACTGACTGTGACTGAGACTCACACCGTGCTGTGTGCAAACCTTGCACTGACTGTGACTGAGAATCACACCGTGCTGTGTGTAAACCTTGCACTGACTGTGACTGAGACTCACGCATTGTGCTGTGTGTAAACATTGCACTGATTGTGACTGAGACTCACACCGTGCTGTGTGTAAACCTTGCACTGACCGTGACTGAGACTCACACCGTGCTGTGTGTAAACCTTGCACTGACTGTGACTGAGACTCACACCGTGCTGTGTGTAAACCTTGCACTGACTGTGACTGAGACTCACACCGTGCTGTGTGTAAACCTTGCACTGACTGTGACTGAGACTCACGCACCGTGCTGTGTGTAAACCTTGCACTGACTGTGACTGAGACTCACACCGTGCTGTGTGCAAACCTTGCACTGACTGTGACTGAGACTCACACCGTGCTGTGTGTAAACCTTGCACTGACTGTGACTGAGACTCACATCGTGCTGTGTGTAAACCTTGCACTGACTGTGACTGAGACTCACACCGTGCTGTGTGTAAACCTTGCACTGACTGTGACTGAGACTCACACCGTTCTGTGTGTAAACCTTGCTCTGACTGTGACTGAGACTCACACCGTGCTGTGTGTAATCCTTGCACTGACTGTGACTGAGACTCACACTGTGCTGTGTGTAAACCTTGCACTGACTGTGACTGAGACTCACACCGTGCTGTGTGTAAACCTTGCACTGACTGTGACTGAGACTCACGCACCGTGCTGTATGTAAACCTTGCACTGACTGTGACTGAGACTCACACCGTGCTGTGTGTAAACCTTGCACTGACTGTGACTGAGACT